>NC_082665.1:51836287-52139318 GCF_025265405.1 Mesoplodon densirostris
TGTGTAAAATTTATACTCATTTCCCTCGAACCCATGAGCCAGAGCCACAAATTTCAGCTCATTAAAAAGAATCATTTGTAGCCTATAAACTCCATCCACATTTAAGCACAGTGGCTTTACAATAGTCAATGTTCAACCTAAGATGAGATATGAGTGGAATTTCTTGTAGTTCTACAGCTTTTTTACATGTGTAAAAATCAATAAAGCTTTATTCAGCCACATAGGATAATCTCTCTTGTGCTTCCTATGCCAGTATGTAACCACAAATCACATAGTTTAAGAAAGTTTAGTCATCTTGAATACAAAAACAAACAAACAAAAAAACTTTGAAAAATATCACTGAGTATTTTGCGTATTAAAATACAAATATTTTAATTTTAAATATCACTGAGTATTAAATACATTTCAAAATTCATTTTGGGAAAGGTCTGAAGTGTAATATATATCATATCTGAATTAAATTATATAAATTGATTTAATATGAAAGATTATTTTAATGGAGAATTTGAGTCAAATGTAATAGAAATAAATGTATATCCTTCATACAGCAAAACATTAAATATAAGCATAAAGCAAATAAAATTTCTTTAAAGAAGTAAAAATGCAAGGTTACATCCAATTTCTAATATATATATAATACACACATGTATACATACATACACATGCATGTTTTATTTCTTGATAATTTTTACATGTACTCTGCTATAAAGATTTATTTCTGTGCATTTGGAATGGTACACTGTTTTATTAGGGCACCTCTCAAACAAGTGGCAATAAAACCTTTATAGCACCCCGTATTGATGTATATTATTTACCTATCTTAGCTTCTTTCCATTTTCCTTCTTAAACCACATAAATCAACTTAGAAATAAAGAGGTCATTGACAAGAATGCAGAAAAAGCATTTCAAGTCAAAGCATTTAACTTGAAAAAAAATCAGGGAAATTAAGATGAAGTAAAATGTAACATTATCCTCCAGTGGAGGGTAATCCTGTAACTCAATATCTATACAGGAAATTTTACTTATATTTAGGATTTTGAAAGCATATTTCAATATCTGTATATATTCCTCTTAATAGACTGACAAAAGTGGCTCTGATAGACAGTCTGGCCATCCTGGAAGCAAATGCATTTTGGATTAAGACCACTAGTGAGTTTGGAGAAGTTAGGATCCACCTTCATCTCCTTTCTCTCCATATATTTTATCAATTATATTATTGGCCTTCTAATGAACCCTCAGAAAGAATTAAATAATAAGTCAGATATCCTTTCATGAGTCACTTAAACTCACAGTCTTGCTTTAAAATCAACTTCTCTTCACCACTACCCACAACTATTCACTTCTCCAGGTTGGTTATTCTACTTTAATTCTTAGGAAGTTCTATGTTCAAATCTCAATATCCCTCTATCTCCACTGCCACCACTCTAGCTTAGGTTCAATCATTTTTTGTATTTTTTTTTTTGCTGTATATCTAATATAACATCTGTATTTTATCTTAAAATATTTAAGCAGGAAAAATGTAACTTTTTGATTAAGGCTACCGCTCAGGTGTTGGCAGTTCTCCTAATCAGGAATTAACTCTCTAGTGGTGGCAAACTCGTGTGATCCCAGCAAAGTTTCACCCCAAATATAGTTACTAGGCCACTGCAAGTGCTGTTAAGCCGTATCTAGAAAATAAGAAGATGCCTTCTTAATTACTATGATAAATATACAAATGGGTTTATTAATTATCACAATGGGTGCTAGAAATTAGAAGGTAAATTAGAAGTGCTTATTATATATGGATTATGAACATATTTTAGAAAAATGTTCCTTCCTTTTTATGAACAGGATATACGAATTTAGTGAGGCCTAAATCCTGTGCCCTTGAAAATGCTGCCTGATTCTTGATCCCCACGTAGCAGATTTTTATCTATCTATCTATCTATCTATCATGTGTCTATCTGAGACAAACAGACAGGGACAGAAAGAGAGAGAGAATTTCTTACTGTCTTTTGAAGACAATGAGGATAAGACAGTCCTGTTTCTGGAATTTTGTCTCATTGGCCATATGAAACTTTCATATCAGTGATGATGGGAGAACCAAAAAGGACAAAGTGCTGGGACTCCACTGTTTTCAGAATAGGTTGTTTTGTTTATGGTTTGTTCAAGAAAAATTTGACAGAATTTCACTGTAACTTTCTAGCAAGTTTATGTGGAAGCCACGAATCTTACCCAACCATAAATTTTTTTCTCATTATCAAAAACAACCTAAGTGATTTGCATGACCAAATTGACAGGTGAATTCATTTTTTCCCCCTCCTCTGGCAGGTGAATTCTTAACCACATTTCTAGTATCATGATTTTCTTTCATCAGCTATGTTGCCTTTCAACTATTCTCCACACAAGGTTTTGAAAAATTTCATATTATCCCCTTGCTTAAATTATTTCAAAGACTTCTGAATTCTCTTAGAACATGATCCAAAATCCTTCCCAGCTAAATCAGATTCTCACCATTTTGTCCCTCAGTCATTATGTTTTGTTCATTCTTACCTTCCTCTTTAGGGTTCTTTCTACTCCAAGAACATTATTATCTTTCCTCACCCACTATTTCTTTCTTTTAATTAATATTTCATTGTAACCTCTCTTCAATCTACTTTCTATCTGGGTAACTCCTTCAGCCCTCAACACAAATGTCTTTTTAGGGTAAACTTAACTGAATCTTTAGATTAGTTTGGGTTCCTATGTTAATGCACACTGAATTTTTCATATAAGGGATCATGTTGACTAATTAATTGTTTTATTCTCATTGTCCAATACTCCTTAGTAGACAGCACAAATAAAAATAAACTGAAGAAAAAATACAAGAGAAGAAGAAAGGAAAAAAAGAAAATATCGAGAAACCATTTTTATATTTTATATGCTCAGGGGTATAGCTCAAGACCAGCTACTGACCTCAGTTTTTCCTTTAGCTTGTTTATGATAAAGACCAATAAGGAAACTTGTGTGTGTGTGTATATATATAGATAGATAGATAGATAGATAGATAGATAGATATGGAGTCATTTTGGTTCAGTTTCTTTGGAAAACGTTGACTAATACGAGATCAATTCCTGGACCTTTCCCTTATAGGAAGTCAAAGCTGCAAGCTCTTGGAGAAGTAGGGACCCACTGCTTCTGGGTATGGGGAATAAAAGCAAAAGGCATACGCTATTGTGGGTGGGTCAGAACCCCCCAAGTGTTCCTGCCTAAGATTTCTAAATTACACAAAGCTGATTTTCACTACTTTGGGCTAGGAGGTGGCGTGGGGGTGTTGGCAGGGAGGGTAGGTGGAATGGCTGATGAAACCATGCTCTGGAATCTAAAGTGCATAAGGCCTGCCTCAGAACTGGAGCTGAAGGCAAACAGAGAAAGCTCCTTCCATCTTGAACTTCATCTCACACCTTAAATAAAGACTAAAACTATAGAATTTCTAGAATAAACTATATTAGAAAACCTTGGAGATACTGAGTTGGGCAACAAACAGATAATCAGAAAATGCAGGAACCACAGAAGAAGAAATTGAAAATATAACTCCTTAAAAATAAAAAGTTTCTGTTCTTCAAAAACACTCAAGAAAATGAAAAGACAACCCACAGACTGGAAGGAAATATTAAAAAAATACAACAAAGATGACATCAGAATATATAAAGAACTCTTGACAATAATAATAAAAATAACTAAATATAAACAACTTAATAGAAAAGGTGCAAAGGCTTTGAATGTATAGGCCTCAAAGAAGATGCATGAATGGCAAATAAGCACATGAACAAATGCTTAACACCTTTCTTCATTAAGACAATGCAAATTAAATCAATAAAATATTGCTACATGCTTACTAGAATGGCTAAAATAAAAAGATTGACAATACAAATACTGAGGAGTAGGTAAGCAAGTGGAACTTTTGGACACTGCTGGCATGAATGCAAAGTGGTACAAATGCTTTGGAAAACTTTAGCAGTTTCTTAAAAAATTAAACACATATCTCCCATATAACCCAGTTATTCTTAATTCGTAAGTATTCACCCATGAGAAATGAAAACATATCTTTATACAAAGACTTGTATTTATATAAGCTTTATTTATACTCTATTATAAATTTCCAAATTGGAAATGATCCAATGCCCATTATCTGGTAAACGTATAAGCAAATTGCAGTACATCTATTTAATGGAACACTGCATATAAATAAAATGAACATGCAAACTTATGGACAAATATCATAAATAGAAAAACGACCAAGAAAAAGGGCTACATACTATAGACTTCTATTTAAACAACATTCTGGAAAAGGCAAAAATCACAGGAAATAGATCAATGGTTGACAATGTGGGGTATGGTATGGACGGCAAAGGGGCACCAGGAGCCACTTTGGAATGATGGAAATGTTCATCTTGATCTGTGGTAGTTACATAACTATACACTTAAAAAATTCATTGAATTGTGCACTTAAAAACAGTGTATGTTATTGTACTTCAATTGCACCTCAATAAACCTGACTTCTAAAAAACTGTGTTGAGGAGGAGTTTGATATAAGCTTGTTTGATGTGATGATATAGGTGGGAAAACAGCAGCATATTCTCTTATTGCCTTATTTCAATATTCTATTAAAAATTCTGACCATGACACATCAAAATATATTGAATTAAAGGGTAATAAAAATACTACATATAAAAGTTATGAGATGTGGATACAGCAGTGTCTAGAAGAAAAGGCATAGCTTTAAAATACATATACTGGAGAAGAAATATGGAGCTAATCATCTATCACAATACATTAGGAAAAAATAATATCAAAATAACCCAAAAGCTCTAGAAGCAGGGAAATAATAACCACAGGAGCAATGTTCCAGAAAGCTCACATAATAGGGAAGATCAAAAATTGAAAAATTTGGCTCTTGGAACAGACTATCAAACAGAAAACTTCTGATGAGATTAATTAGAAAAGAAAAAGGTGGAAAGTGAGAAAGATGGAGAGAGAGGGAAGAACCATAATCAACAAAAAATTAAATCTGGAAACACTATGGATACTACATACACTGAAAACATAATAAATAGATATTATGAACAACTTCATGCAAATACAAGTTTATAAATTTTTATTAAGCTATTACCTACAATAAAATTAATTAATTGTAAGTTTTTTCATAATTTTATACATGTTGGCACCACCACTCTCAATAAATAGAACAGCTCTATCAGTCTAAAAGATTTCCTCACACCCTTTACATCAATCCCCTTCCCCCCACATCTTGCTCTGAGTAACCCCCAATCTGTTTTCTGTCAGAGTTCTGCACCTCCAGAATTTCTTACAAATGGAATCATGCACAGTATTCATTTGTATTTAATTTATTTCAGTTAATATAAAGTTTTTGAAATCCATCTATGACTGTGCACATTAATATTTAATTTATCTTTATTGCTGAATAATATTCCATGGTATGAATATACTGAAATTTATCTATTCACAAATTGGTTTGGTTCCAGTTTAGAGCTGTTACAAAAAAAATGGTTCCATCAACATTTGTGTACTTGTATCTTTGCTGTATTGTTTTCTGCTGTATCTGTCCTCATTACTAGAATTTTGCTAGAACATAGTGGGGCTCATGAACTGATTATGTTGTTCAAGTAGCATAGCACACGGAAAAAGAGAGAATATTGCTCTAACAGGCTAACAGAGCTGACTGACTCCACCAAGGACACTTTGCATTCCCTTAGGTGTGTCACTTAAAACTTCAATTTAACCTCCACTCGTCAAATGAGAAAAATAATGAGTCCTTGCCTTGGAGGAATGATGTGAGGATTTATAACATAATACTGCATGTAAAAATTGCTCTGTACTTTTAGGTAAAGGAGTGCAATTTAAATACAACAAATTATTTTCATATTTTATATCATCTTGCATCTGTTTCTGTTGTGGTCTGATTAAATCAGTTTTAACAAAAGTTAAAAAAAAAACACTAGTGTTGTTCTAATGCCACAGAATAATTCTAATGATTCTGAAAAAAGTACATCCTGAAGCTGTCAATAATTACACAGTAATATTATGTTTTACAATTGAAATACCACTACAAATGTTTGAAGAATATTTTAAAAAGTCATAAAGCTGCTTACTGTGACCTGGGGATCTTGCTGCATATAGAACCAAATGACTCCTGCAGGCCACACTGCTTATACATTAGTGTGTGTACAAAATAATTCCTGAGAAGTACATTAGTTAGATATTTGACATAACTGCATTTAATTGAATTCACGTGCTTCTCTGCAATAAAGTGGAAATGTCAAAAAACAAATTATACACCAATTTACTTTTCATTTAGCTACAATGATAAATTGAAATTTCATTTTAGCACCAAATAATCATCCTCTTGCAGCCTAAAAGATGGCAAGTTGGAAGAGAAATGGAAAGAGAAAAATACCAAAGTTAAAAGTGATTTGGATCACAGCAAGTAGTACAGTTGAAGAACATTACAGTTTGAGCCTCTTAAAATTGCAATGGCTCAAATTTAACAGAATGTAGACATAACTTTGCATAACTGAGAGTGGAGATAGATATAGCAAAACAGTAGTGTTAAAAAACAGAGTTGATTCACAAAAATACCGAGGTCATGGGAATTTCAACAGATTGCTTAAGTACAAAGCAAAATGAACACAGCAACTGTGTTCATTAAAGTGCAATTAACCAAATAATTGCTTAAACTTAAATTAAATCAGTACATCTTCATTCATACTAGAAGAATTCAGCACATAAATTTCCTACATGAGTAATTCTCAAAACTGGCTGCACGTGAGAATCACCTGGAAAGTATTAAAAAAATAACAATGTCCAGATACCATCTGGGATATTAGACTAATTTGGTTCAGAGTAAGGCGCAGACGTCAGTATTCCTGAACAACTCCCCGACCCCAGGTGATTCTAAAATATAGCCAGAGGCAAGAACCACTGCCTCAGAGAGAATGAGTTATCTGCTTCAGCTCTAAAATTATTCTCTGTCTGGATATTAGATGGGTATGGTATCTGTGTTTACTTTGCCAAATTCCTAAATGGCTAAAATTGTAACATTTCTCCATTTTGACTGACATGCCCTGTATTACAGTTGTCCACTTGTCTATCTCACTGTTTCTTGTGAAGATAGCTGGAAAATAAGCATATATAACTCTTACGCCACATACAAAAATCACAATGATCAGTGACAGGGAGGGATTTGCTAGACTAGTATTGCTGCATGCAATCCAGACCTGCTCAGTGGCTGGGCCTAATGTCCCTTCCAAAGGTGGAAGATTTGGGGTATAAAAAGAGGTAAGGAAAAATAGTAGCTCTAGGTAAAGGAATAAATATTTGGGTTATGTAATGAGGGAAATTTCATATTACATTAGTACCTCAAAAGAGACTCAAAGCAAGGGATGATACTCTCTCTTGGCTGGATTATACCAGATGCTTGAAAAAATGAAGGCATATATTGCTGACACCATTGCTGCTTTTGAAACTTGACAGGATCAAATGGGAGCCTGTAAACACCTGTGGCCTTGCCATGGGAGACATTCTCATATGATATGATGATGGACTAGATAGTATATTAACACCTGCATGGTATTCTAGTAATGTGTCAGTATCTTTTGACTTTTAAGATTGTTTTACTATAAGGAATCCATGTTATAAGATAAGGGAATGACTGTGATATTGTGATTTATAATAAGAAATATATATGTAGTCTTTGTCCTTATTCCAGACATAGAGTTCTTAAAGTCCTTGTAAATTCCTAAGGGATAATAGCCCTAGGAACATCTTTTGTTCTAATGAGGTGACTCTGGGTGGACTCTTGGATGGCTCCTGGATGGGGTTGGTCACCAGAAAGGCCAAGTCATGATTAGAAACTTGAAATTTTCAGCTGCACCCCCAATTCTCCTGAGAGGGGAAAGAGGTTGAAAATGGTGTTAATAATTGATTATGTCTACGTGACAAAGCCTCCATAAAATCCAATAGTATGGGATTATGAGAGCTTCTAGGTTAGTGAAAACATCAATGTACTGGGCAGGGTGACACACCTCCAACTCCAGAAGGACAGAATCTCCTGTGCTCAGGACCCTCCCAGACCTTGCCCTATGTATCTCTTCATCTGGCTGTTCATCTGTATAATTTATCTGTATCATTTATCATATCCTTTAATAAACTGCTAAATGTAGGTGTTTTTCTGAGTTCTGTGAGCATCTCTAGGAAATTAATCAAACCCTAGGAAGGGACATCAAAACCTCAGATTTATAGGTGGCAACCTGGACTTGCATTAGCATCTGAAGCGGGGTGGGAGCAGTCTTGTGGGGCTGAGCCCTTAACCTGTGGGATCTGATGCTATCTCCATTTAGATACTGTCAGAATTGAATGAAATTGTACGGTACCCAGCTGATGCCACAGAGAATTGCTTGGATCAGGGAAAACACCTACACCTCTGGTGTCAAAGTCTTGTGAGTGTGGTAGTGGTCAGAGAACAATGGAGAAACGTGGAAGGAAAGATGATGTTTTTTTCCTTTCCAATCAGCAACAGAACAAGAAAAAACAGAACAATAATAACACAATTCTCGTTTATTATAAATAATGTTCTGATTTTTCCCTGAACAGATTTTCCATACTCATCATCCAAAGTACCTTTAGAGCTTAATTTTGTTTAGGCTATTATTGATGCTTTTATCTGCAGTAGGCCCACCTCTGTACTATACCATAGAAAGCAAGTGAAAGCTATGGGAAGATAAACTCTAAGTCAGGCACTGCCTCTGCATATGCTCTTGGTTCTCATTTATTCAAACTCTGGTTTCAAATTGCTACTTTTTCTCTACCTACTTGATGATTCAGTCAGATATGTTTTCTAGTATGTTAGATTTGACCAAGTATTCATATATTTATTTCTCACGCTGAACTACTGTCCATGACCCTAAGAATTTTAGGTTAAAAAAAGAAAAATATTAAACTGTTTTGAAGAAATCTAGCAGGAAAAATCATAGGAGAATTGTTTTCAAACTTCACCAGAGCTGATTTTTCTTTTTTCTTTGTCTAACAAATGTTTTACAGAACACTCACATACACAGAATGCATACATACATTCTTAACAGTTAAAACTGAGTTATTCTCCTAAGAAATAGGAGTTGGGCAACAAGAAGAAATGCTTATCATTCAACAGTTCTTACTGTTGAAAGATGGAAAAACTGAAATACATAGAAGCGAGGAATCAGAGAATATTAGACAGAGACTGATTGGACTTTAGGAAAAACAAGGCTTGACATTCTCATGTGATTTATATTTCATGATTAAGTCTCATGAAACTTAAAGTGGTGTTTAGAGTTATGTAGTGCAATGGTGACTCAGCCTTTTAAAAAAATGGAGCTCCAAGACAGCAGTTAACTTGCCTGAAATCAAACAAATATGAAGTGGTAAGACTGGATTAGCATTCCCGTTTTTGACTCCAAAATCTGTACACTTAACCTTTGGTGCTGCCTAGTCTCTTCAGTATAACTTTTGATTTGTACTTGTAATTGACTAACTTAAAACAGAGATATACTAAGAATTCCTTCTATCTATGAAATGAATTACATTAAAATTAAAACTCTATCAAAACCAAAGAGTAAATGGCAAGAAATAAGTAAGAAGGATCTTAGATTGTTATATTTGCGGTTAGGGTAAGTCACAATGAAGAGGCAAATAATAACGATCAAATGGACAAAGATCTATTCTGACAAATGTATGGGCTCAACGTTTTTACCATGTTATCATAAATTGCTACCTGCTTTCTATGCTTAGACAGTATCACCTTGCAGAACAAAAGGCTGAAAGTGGGGTAAATAGAAAAAAAAAAGAGAAAGAAATTGGTTTTCATCCTACAGGTCACCTAAAAAATACGGAAATTTCCATTTTTATACTATCTGGATATAGATGGTACCATGTAGTAGTTAGATCTAGATCCCAGTTAATAACCCTGGTGACAGAGCCTTCTCTAAGGGAGTGAGGTTTAAATAAGGAAATGTCAATGCCCCATTTGTACAGCACTGATTTGCTGGGAGATCTGATAGCATTTTAAGTGCTCAGCATTGGTAGGATCTGCTGTGCATGCTGTTCCCCCACCCCAAGGGCCAAATCAATTTTACAGCAAAATGGGATGAAGACTATAAAAGGAAAGAAAACAGTAACTGTTCAAACTAGTGAAATGAATACTTGAACAATATATTTTGAGTTTATTTTTTAAAGAATACGAATGCAAGCTATTAAAGGTGTTAAGAAACCTGAATGATATCTCCACATAATCTGCGTTTGTTGGCTACTCAGGCTGCATTCTTATATCTGCAGGTCTCTGTTGCTGCAGCTATTGCCTCTGGATCAAATGAAAATATCCTGAGAGGCAGTGGTGGTTCACTGTTTCCTTTATTCTCTGGCCACACATCTACCTGCTGAGATCACCCCTGGTAGTAGAAGGCTGTCTAAAAAGAAGGTAGAAACTCATGTCAAGTTTTTTGCTGCATTACTTTAATGCATAATATCCAAAATAACAGAATTAACAGTTGCTGATGCTTGAGAGAAAGGAACTCACAGGTGGAGTTGCTTCACTAATTCCTGATATCGTGATGTTGAAAGACAAGAGCTCGCGATGTAGCTCAACCATTCCTTCCTATCCTGGAATGAAGCATGATATCTAAATAGACCTAGTTGTGGCATCAAAGTCTGAGTGTGTAGTTAATAATGCATTATATGAAAGTATTGTGTCCTTGCTACATATGCGACATGTGCCAGATTGGATAAGAGAAATGTGTTGGAACCAAAGCAGGTGAGGGATAAGGCTCTTATAGTAATACAGAAAAGGAATGATAAAAAGGCAGGGGATGTAGTCTTCTTCGCTGAAAGCATGCTCTCTTTAAGGAATCCTTTGGAATGACTAAAAATTCTAAGGGCAATGAGTCAACATAAATCAGTGGTTCTCAACAGGAGGAAATCTCCCCTTACCTCCCCAGGACACTTGGCAATGTTTGGAGACATTTTGGTTTAGACAGCTTAAAGGGTGCTAATGGCAGCTAGTGACTATGCTGGGGAACCACTGAGGGAAACTGCCTGCCTTGGCCAGGCATGATAATAACCGCTTGCATAAGTTGTGTCACAACAGGAACTTCCTGATAAGGAACATGGTGCTGCTACCAAAAACTAACCAGGAGAACTCAGGAGGGGCCAAAAGGAGGAAGGAGACACCAGCCCATAATATGTCTTGCCAACCTCAAAGAAATCCTCACTCCAGAATTAATCTTGGCTGCAAGATGCATGCACCACCAGGAAGGACTCTGAGTCAGACCAAATATGGGCACAAGCAAGATGATTGGCCAGAGACAACCAGGAAAGCTAATCCCATTACCATAAAACCTGAGGCTGCAAACCACATGGCAGAGCAGTTCTCCTGGGTTCCCTTACCCTGCTACTCTCTGCCTGGCCTCCCCTTCCCAATAAACTGTTTTGCTTTGATGGTACATGTATTTCCTCGGACAATTCATTTCCAAGTGTGAGACAAGAGCCCACTCTTGGGCCCTGGAAGGGGTCCCTCTTCCAGTAACAAATTAGAGATCAGGGATTCTGCCAAGCATCATACAGTTCACAGGACAGCCCCATATAACAGAGTTATCCCGTCCATAATGCCAGTAGTGCTGAGGTTGAGGAAGTTTAGTATAATGCCAGTATATAAGCCTGGTATAAGGTAAGAAATTTAGGCCAGGATAAAATTCTTGTAAAGAATAATCACAGGGCCTCCCTGGTGGCGCAAGTGGTTGAGAGTCCGCCTGCCGATGCAGGGGATACGGGTTCGTGCCCCGGTCTGGGAGGATCCCATATGCCGCGGAGCGGCTGGGCCCGTGAGCCATGGCCGCTGAGCCTGCGCATCCGGAGCCTGCGCGTCCGGAGCCTGTGCTCCGCGACGGGGGAGGCCACAACAGTGAGAGGCCCGCATACCGGAAAAAAAAAAAAAAAAAAAAAAAAAAGAATAATCACATTCAGGACTTCCCTGGTGGCACAGTGGTTGAGAATCTGCCTGCTAATGCAGGGGACACGGGTTCGAGCCCTGGTCTGGGAAGATCCCACATGCCGCGGAGCAACTAGGCCTGTGAGCCACAACTACTGAGCCTGCGCATCTGGAGCCTGTGCTCCGCAACAAGAGAGGCCGCGATAGTGAGAGGCCTGCGCACCGTGATGAAGAGTGGTCTCCCCTTGCCACAACTAGAGAAAGCCCTCGCAAGAAATGAAGACCCAACACAGCAAAAATAAATTAATTAATTAATAAACTCCTACCCGCAACATCTAAAAAAAAAAGAATAATCACATTCAAAAGAGTTATTTCAGAAAGGTTAACACAGAAAAGTACCAAGCAAAAATGCATTTTTTTTCTACCAAATGAATCTCTACTGTATTGTAAAAACTACCTGGATATTTAAGTTTCACACATTTTTAATTCTGAAATTTAATCTTATAAGTGTTAGGGAAAGGTAAAGAGATTCCATTGACCTTAATTTTAATTTTTAATTTTCCATTTCCATTTCCACAGGGTAAATTTAGTCCATATTTGAAATTTACATCTGGCCTCAATTGACATGAATGCTATGAAGGCTGTGAACAGTTCCTTTTAATATTAAGTATAGTTTGTGATGAAACTACAAATAATTATTAATTTAATAGAGAATTTAGCTTTATCAAATAAAGACTACGACATGGAAAAATAACGTCTCCTAATTTCTTCTAATCACACTTCCTGTGACTAACAGAAACTGAAATCTGCATGTATTCTACATTTTAAACGTCAGTTTTCTTAATTATGGCTTTTTATGTTTACTTTCTAAGTTTCTCTTAAAGGAAAGCAGATTTGATTTCATGTCACTTTACTAACTGTAGCCGCTTCTAGGCAATTGCTACCATTTGGGGTTGTCATATACTGCTCTCTAAACTGCTATGTTATGGTGTCCTTGGATTTCTGAGATTAGCATCTGCTGTGGCTGTAAATGTCAAAACAGAAATATTTAAGAAAAAAGGAAGAAGCCACTCTCAAGAAAAATTGGTCAAGACAACACTGACATTCTCAAGTGGATAATTAAGTTAATTTTCTGGATCATTCAAGCCCAAATTATAATCTGAATAAAACATTCAATTTAAACAACGTTTATTTAGCACCTGCACTGTACAAATAATGCATAACATGTTGTGGAGGATAAAAAGATAATCAAGACACAGTCTTTCAAGTTCCAACTCTAGAGAAAGAATGCCAGGTTTGAAATTCAGCTTTATGTTTAAGTCCATACTACTTAACCTCTCCATACTTCAGTTTCATCATTTGTAAAGCGTGAAGAGTCATAGTACCTACGTTTTTCCCTGGTGACATGAGTGGTCACATGAGTGTGAAATGCTTAAAGTAGTTCCTGGGACAGTAATTCATCAAAAAAATTTAGCTATTTTTAAGTACACCTGTACTGAGTGGGAAAGGACTTCCAGATTGACAGATCAGAATGAGCAAAAATCCAGAAATAGGAAAATACAAGATATGTTGAGAAATGATAAGTGGTTTAGTAAACCTGTACTAATGGGAGTGATTGGAAGATACCGTCAATTTTAATGAGAAAATCCAGGTATGGCCAAAATACTGAGGGGTTTGAATGTCATGCTAATAAGTTCAGATTTGTGAGGGGTGGAGGAGGATAATCAAAGACTTGAATAGGACCTTCATTTATCTGAGTTTTGAAAAGCAACTCTAATGGAAATGTGAAGTCTGAATTGGAGGGTAAAAAATTAAATGATGGAGAAGATGTGGTATATATACATACAGTGGAATATCAGTCATAAAAAGGATAAAATAATGCTGTTTGCAGCAACATGGATGGACCTAGAAATTATCATACAATTGAAGTCACACAAAGAAAGATAAACATCATATGATATCACTTATATGTGGAATCTCAAATATGACACAAATGAACTTATTTACAAACAGAAATAGACCCACAGACATAGAAAACGAATTTGTGGTTACCAAAGGGAAAGGGGGGAAGGATAAATTAGGAGGTCGGGATTAACAGGTACACACTACTATATATAAAATAGATAAACAACAAGGACCTACTGTATAGTACAGGGAACTATACTCAATATCTTGTAATAACTTATAATGGAAAAGAATCTGAAAAAGAATATATATGTATAACTGAATCACTTTTCTATATATCTTAAACATTGTAAATCAACTATACTTCAATTTAAAAAGATCTTTAAAAAAAAAGAAATTATTGCCACAAAGCAGAGAGGAGATACTAACGTGTGATCTCAAATAATGGAATTAAGAATAGAAATAGTAGATAATGGAGATATTACAGCAGAGAAAATGAACAAAAGATTTTGTTTGTGAAAGTAGGATGGGAGGGAGAATGAGCCATCTGTATTGTTTAGCTTATTTTCACTTGTATTGATGCCAACCAATTTGCAGTTCTACTTTATCCAGAAATAGTTGATGGTAACTCTCTCAAGTTATATAAATTTATTCTCACTGTCAAAAAGTTTATGTAAACTCTGTCCTGATTGTTTGGAGAGATACAATTTTTTCTTCCATTTTTCACCACCAGGAAAATAATTTTGAAAAATTGCAATTGGTCTGTCTCTTCTATCTTATGACACTAGTGAGACTTGCCCTGTTTGTTCCTGGCTTGTTAAGGACTAAAAGGAAACATAAACAATGCTTCACTAAGTAATAGATGTAATGATTTTGAAATGGAACATTAAAGAGGATACCAAAAAACTTATGAAATATAACTGATAATACAGAACCCTATATCAGCTCCAATATTTTATGCATAAAATTTACTTTATGACAGCTGCCTTCCTAACTAACTGGAGATTTGGGACTCTCAACCCAATATTTTACATGAGAAACAAGTTTGCTCAGGCATACTAATTTTACTGCATACCATTATTAATTTCTGTTATCCTAAATAAGAAGAAATATGATCAAAACAATTTTATGATCAATGAAGCCTAAAACAAGCAGGCAAGAGTGTTCCACTGTTCACTTGACAATAATCAAGCCCACTAGGAAGTTTAATGTTACAAATAATCAGCCATGGCTCATGAATATTATTGGGTTTTTCTATGGCCACTATACTTACTGAAAAATCTTTGAAAAATTACAAGGTAAAATCTGCAGCACTAAAGTGGAATGCTGTGGTCTCAAATGAATGGTGGTCTAAAAGTTCTCATAAATCAATAAGGAAAAGACCAATACCACAACATGAAAAAGAAAAAAGGGTCATAACATGAAAAACATTCAGCTACACTTCTAAAAAATCATGGAAATTCTAACCACAAAAAGCAACAGGTCTCTCTCCTATCAGATTGGCAAAGAACAAAAAAAAATGTAATATAATATTTTGTTGGGGCACAGATTCTCTCTTGCACTACTCATGGAATGGAAGTTGACAGCACATTTTGTAGGGCAATTTGGCAATATCTATCAAATTTAAAATGTACATAACTTTCTAGGGTATTTGTCCAAGAAGTACACTCCAAATAGGGTATCAGGATGTTTAATGCATAATTATAACACCAAGTGCTTGGAAACAATTTATATGCCCATCAACTGAGGGACTGTTAAATTTATCATAGTACCTCATTCAATAGCATAATAAACTGGCATTAAAAAGGATGAGGTGACTCTGTATACACTGATATGAAATAACTTCTAAAATACATTATTTAGTGAGAAAAAACAAGGTGCAAATTTCTATGTATAGAAAGCAAATATTGGTGTGAAAAATAAAAGGACAGTTTCATATATGTTTGTATTTAAATAAAATATTTATCAATGGATTCACCAAAAAAATCAGTAACAGAGAGTGTATTTCAGATGGAGAGTTGGGTGCTAGCTGACAGAGAGCAGAGACCTTGATATTCATGGTATAAGCTTATGTCCATTTGGATTCTATATCATGTGCCTGACTTATTCAAAACACATGTTAAAACACAATCTTCATGAAAACATACAGGAATAATAAATGCTGCCTTTCTGGCTTCCTTGTAAATCTAGATTACTACAAACAACAACGGTTTTTAATTGTCCTCAGATTCTTAAGGGAGGGTCCATCGCTTTCAAAAGTGTAAAAACCACCGCTTTCTGTTTTCTTCTCACACTGTGAATATATGCCTAAAACTCTTTTCATATCTTCACATTCTGTTAAGCTTTAAAAAAAAAAAAATCTCAACTCTAGCACGGTGCCTGTAAGAAGATCCTCAGTAAATGTTTTAGAATGCTGAATAATATACACAGAGATCCATATTCGTATGCAAAGGAAAAGATACCTGATTATTACTGAGCTCACTTCATGGTGGAAAGGAAAACACTGAGACTTAAATCACACGTATGATAAATTCTGAGATTTATGGAAGAAGGGAGTTCTGTAACTTCAAATAATTATTGTAATATATACATCTATTTTTCTAGCCATGTATTTTCTTAGAATCGTTATAGTTGTACAGAGAAATGGGGATCAGTAATGTATAAACAGCAACTCAGTAAAAACTGACTGGTAGTATTATTTTAGATTTTGTAACACCAATAATTTTATAAATAAAATTGCTATAATGAGAAATTCAAAATATGCTTTTACAGGTGTGAACGGAACATGGTTGAAAATAGCAATAAGTGACAATTTTGTGGATTTGTTTAAATGTATGCTCCTGAAATTAACTAATTTATTTAAAATGTATATTTAAAAAATAGAAAGTCAGCAAATGGATTCACAACTTTCACTGTGCTAAGGTAAAATCATCTGAATTTAACTACAGATTTTCCCTAGAGTACCTAAAGAATTTAGCAGCAGTCCATAGAGGCTTATACTGATGCATCTGGAAAACATATGCTCTGATTCTAGATTTTCCATTCTTAATAAAACTTTGTTGCACACAATTCAGAGTTCTACTTTAACTTTGTAATGACATGATTACTGCTGTGATTTGGATAATGATGTCTCTTTTCAGGCTAGCCCAAATGCTTCTTGGGATGCCTGTTTCGTTGGGGTTTTGCTTATTTGTTTATAATATGTCTTTAAAAAAAACTATACCCATAGACATATTTTTATTTTCCAGATATGTGTCTCCTCCTTTAAGTCTTTATCCTAAAGAAAATATCATTTCCTACCAAAACTCTTATTTGAGAATGTTAGCTCTGTAAAGCTAGAACTTGATTCCTATAATTTCTATGAGAACCACTGATACTTAACCTCAGTGTGATAAATGCTCTCAAAGTCCTCTCCTGACATAAATAAGAGGTATTTATGTTTTGTTTGTAAGCAACATTCGGAAATAGCATAGATTGTTTAATTGATTTATCATAAATAGAATATTTATGTCATTTGGCACGCAAGGTAAACTAAAACTTATATTTGAAAAAAAGTGATTATCCATGTTTAGAATATTTTTGGAGTCAAATTTATAAAAACAAAAGTTAACTTGTATGTGTGTACATATATGATGGTGGAGGGAATAGCATCCTGGTTGTGACTCATCTCTGACTCCAGTGATTATTTAATCCTAATCCTTACCTCACTTTTGTTTTGTTTTTTACTATTTTACATGTTGCCCAACCACCAACCCACTCTTCACTCCATCTTCCCTGTGAAACTTGGAATTTATACTCTTCAAGAAGAAGACTAGAAGGAGATATTGGCTTTAGCATTCAAGAAAACATAAGATAATTAAATGCCTTATTTTGTGATTCTCTTGTATTTACATCCTTACATAGCATTTCTTATTAATATATTGAAGATATGGATTCTAGCTCAAATTCTTCTAAACTTTAGACATTTGAATTTTACATTTTAGGCAGGTTTTTTATAGACAGCATGTGCTTCTCTAAAAAAAAAAATGTTTCTGGTTGTGTAAGATTTTACTTATATAATAATCTAAGTTCTCTTGCAATGACCTTAAAACAGTGTATTCCCAATTCCTCCTTCCCTTCCTTTATGCTATTGTTGTCAAAGACTTTACCTCCAAACATGCTATAAACAAACATACAATGCATTCTTCCAAATTGATTTATACAGTTATCTTTCAACACAAAAATAGATTCTATTTTATCATTCCATTACCAATACTGTGTGCATGGTGTGTATATGTGTGTGTGTTTGTGTTCATCTAAATTCTGACCTCTAAATTGTATTCCTTCTGCATGAAGACCTTCTTCAATATTTCTTGCACAGTAGGTCTGCTGGCAATAAATTATTTCAATTTTGTTTGTCTGGAAATTTTCATTTCTATTGTACTTTTGTAGAATATTTCACTGGGTATGGTTGGCAGGCTCGTTTGTTTGTTTTTTCTTTTAACACTCAAAGGTGTCACACCATTTTCTTCTTACTTGCATAGACTTTGATAACAAATCTGTTATGATTTTTATCCTTATTTCTTTGCAGGTAATAAATGCCTTCCCACCCCAACTCCATCCATGGCTGCCTTCAATATTTTCTTTTTGTTTTGGTTTTCAACAATTTGAATGGGATATGCCTTGTTCTTTTTTTTTTTAATCTATTTCATATTTTCTAATCTTCTTGTATCAGTCGTTCAGTGTCTTTTACTAATTTTGGAAATTTCTTGGCCATTATTTCTTCAAATATTTATTTTGCCTAGTTCTTTCTTCTCATTCTGCAATTCCATTTAATATTGTCCCATAGCACTTGAATTCTATTTGCTTTTTAGACTTTTTATTCCTTTTCGCATTTTAGTTTAGGTAATTTTTACTGACCTCTCTTCAAGTTCCTTGATCCGATAAGGGGCATCTGTACATATAAGGTGCAAATAAAATTTATCTGGTGTCTGTGGCATAAAAAATTTAAATGATCTCAGTCACTGCTCTCTACAGACTTGAGTGTATTCAATTTCAGTTCAACCAAGTTAATCATCTGCTAACATGAACCATAAATAATGTTTGGCTCAACATAAAATAACCTAGTAGAGAATACACTATTTTCAATGGCCAGAATATAATCCAAAATTACTCAACATACAAAAAGCCAGAGAAATGTGAGCCATTCTAAAGTGAAAAGACAATAAAAGGATGCAATCCTTGAAATACCACTGCTGCTGAAATTACCAAACCATAAATTTAAAATAGCTATTTTATTATGTAGTATTTATATAGTTATTTGTATACTGTATGGTTATAACAACTCATGCTCACAGTGAAGGCAAAGATAAGATATATCCATGAGAAATAAAAAAATATAAAAATAATCACATGAAAACTTTAGAAGCAAAACATGTAGAATAGCTGGATTTTAAAAGAAATCGCTGAATATTTCTAATAGTGCTGCAGAAAATTAAATAAGCAACCAAAATTAATAACTTTCATATACAAAACCAATAAACAGAAAAATGGTAGAGAAAAGCCAATATACAACATCAACAAAAATGATTAAATACTTCAGTATAAATTTAACAAGAAATGCCTAATTCCTATATGAGAAAAAACATTTAAACACATAATGCCAACTAATTTGATAAATTAATTAAGTAGACAACTACCTTGAGAGATACAAATTCATCAATATTCACTCAAAAAGAAACAGATCACCTGAACAATGCTGTGTTTATTAAATAAACTGAATTCATCATTAAAAAAATAGAATAAAAACTCCAGGACAAAATGATCTTCTTGGTGCATTTTACCAAAATTTTAAGGAAGAAATAATTCCAATTATATGCAAAATCTCTCAGAAATTAGAAAAGTATGTAAGAGGTTCCATTTCATTTTATGAGTCCAGCATTACCCTTATATAAAACCAAAGATATAAAACCAAAAGATTGGCTTCCCTGGTGGCGCAGTGGTTGAGAGTCCGCCTGCCAATGCAGGGGACACGGGTTCGTGTCCCGGTCCGGGAAGATCCCACATGCCACGGAGCGGCTAGGCCCACGAGCCATGGCCACTGAGCCTGCATGTCCGGAGCCTGTGCTCTGCAATGGGAGAGGCCACAACAGTGAGAGGCCCGCGTACCGCAAAAAAAAAAGATATAAAATCAAAGATAAGAAAACTACTGACCAATAACCCTATTTATTGTACATGCAAACAGTCTTGTCAGAATTTTAGCCAATTTAATTCACAAGTATATCAAAGTAGTAATCTATCATGATCAATTGGGGTTTATTATAAGTTTGCAGAGTTACTGAACATTCAGAAGTCAAAGCAGTTCACTACGGTAACAATAGTGTATGCTCATTTCAATAGATGCAGGAAAATCAGGTGACAAACTTCAATAGTCACCCATATTAAAAAAAAAAACAAAAAAAACTAGAAATAGAAGAAAATTTCCTTGATTCGATAAAAGGAATCTATAAAAAGCCTAAAGCTAACATCATATTTAATGATTGATGATTAAATAATTTTCCTAACAACTGATTTAAAAAGGCAAGAATAAATGGCTAGATGGCTATATTTTTACCATTCCTATTAAACTGTGCTCTATAAGTTTTTGCTAATTCAATGTCAATAAAAAGATATAAAAGTCATGAAAATCTGAAAGGAGGAAGCAAAATTCTTTTTGCAGTAAATATGATTGTTTACAGAGGAAATTTGCAGGAACGTATGAAAATTAAAATAAGTAATTAAACAGGTAATTCAATAAGGATATAGAGTAGATTTAATGAGGTAATAATATTTTATATATTAGCAGAAACAAGTAAATTTTTAAAATTCCCAAATTATGAAAATCTTATAATTTTAACAAACATGCAAGTCCTGTGCATTGAAAACTACACAATATTGCTAACAGTCATTGAAAAGACCTAAATAAAGTAAAAGATATACCATGTACATAGATTGAAAGCTCAATTTATTAAAATGAAAATTTTCCCATTGATAGAATTAATCTATAAATTCAATCAAATTCCTATTAAAATTCAAGTTGGCTCTTTTATGGAAATAGAAAATTAAATGAATTAGAATAGCTCACATAATAAGAAGAAAAAAACTAGCCTGTGCTCAGCAATGGGAGAGGCCACAACAGTGAGAGGCCCACGTACCGCAAAAAAAAAAAAAAAAAGAATTAAAAATCAGGGAACAGAAATGTCATGATATAATTTCAGATAGTATATTAAATATTTGTAAAAAGATATTCAAAATAGAGCTTTCATATTTAAGGAGAGAGTCACAAATTGTACATGTATGTGAAATGGATTAAACTACTGGCAGATTGCTGTTAAATAAGAGCTCAAATTCTTACTTACATCAGTAAGTACAGTATATACCAACAATTTCAATTGCCTGTTAATAAACAACACTCACATAATAGAGTTCATCGATATTTGGTAGTAGAGGTATTCTTATTTGTTTCATGTTAAAACCTTTCATGTTTCAGATGAAGTTACTGAAAGCTGTTTCCAATACTAGCCTTGTTCACACATAGTTTATCTTTCCTACCTTAAGTAACAAGCTTAAATCAACCTCTCCTCAATAAAAATAAAGAGATCAACTTGTATTAACAGTGGGCTAATTTTCCATTTCTCTATAGTAGGAACAAAGTCCTTCTCTAAATTAAGAAGAATTCAAAGTTCCATTTTTTAATACTGTAAATGTACATAAAATAAAAGGGTTTTCATTTTAAGCAGGAAGAAAAATTAATTGATCTGGGAAGGAAACAAACTATCTAGGTAACATTTGTTGTTAACTAAGCAAAATAAAACAGTTCTCTAATCCTATGTTTGATTTCCCTTGCATTGGCAGTAACTAAGAGGATTATTTATTTTTAACATACTAAGGAAACACTTCTGTTTGTTATTGCTAACTATGAAAATTACCTTAAATACTATTGAAGGAGTAAAGAAACAAAGTTTCATTTTCAATTTATTCTTTTAATTTAAAAGTTCCCACTGAAGAATAGTTATGCCCATCATAGTTGCTTAACTGTTTCATAACTAAGCAATTTAAGATTCTAACCTAAACTTCTCTGTTTAATTCAGAGATTTTTAAAAAATCGTAGTTCTTTTCAAAGAAAAGAAATCTTTGATTTCTCTGACTGCTAGTTTGACTTTTTGCCTGTACTTTTCTCACGGCACACCCATAATGGCAAATTTCTTGAAGTATTAGATACAAGTAAATGCTGTTAAAAGGATTACTTTGGTTTAGAAATTCCTCCTTAGCAGCAATTTATTCCATCATAATTTGTGCACACCTGTGAAATAAGTAGTGGCAGTGAGGCTGAACTTTAGATAAACTTCTCTCTTTTCCTTACTGGAAATGAGATTTTAAAAATGGAGTATTCTTAACATGCTTATAGAATTTGTTACTCCTCTGTGGTAATGCAAATATCATAGTCAACATACATATAATCTCTCCTCTTTTCATTCTTTTTTGTTTTTTTAATAAAAAATTCTATTGAGAAGGGAAATTATGGGCTGGTCCTTTATAAGCAGATCTTAGAGGTAAGAAGTAAGGGAACTGATAATTCAAGTAAAAAAAATTATCAAATGCTGTCAATTTTAAAATAGAGCTTGGACAAGGCCATCTGGCAACAGACTATCATTTCCCCAACTGAGTAGTTCATAGAAAGGTGATTATTTTGCAAACCTATAGGTTTTTTGTTAACTGTTGGAAAATTGCATTTTAGCTCCTGAATTTTCATTTCTGTCAAACCTTTGGCTTTTTTTACCAGGTTTTCTCTGACATATTCTTCTCACTAACCCTTCACTAACCCAGTCAGATTCTAGTCATTAATGTGGGAATTCTTAAGTCATTCATTTAAATCTCTAAGAAAACTGTTACCCATTTACTACTGTTATCTTTTAAAGCAACAAATAGTTTAACATTTCTCTTTCCTCACAAAAGCTAAAATACTAGATAGACAGATAGATAGATAGATAGATAGATACAGAAAAGTTTGAACTATAGAAAAATTACTCTAAAATTTTATGTTCTTAGAAATACGTTAAATTAGATATGTGTGCAAGGTTCAGAACTCTAAATAGCATAAGAGGAATGTCTAACACAGGTGAAGGTAAAGTAGAAATGGTACCCTTTATAGCTTTGTAAGCCTAGAAAAAAGAATCAAGATAAAAGGAAGGAAAGCTGTTACCATTTTGAATTTATGATTAAATGCAACAATGGGGTAGGTTTGAAACAGTGTTTTCATTCATGGTGACACAGTTCTAGGTGTAGTTTGTTCTTGATAACTTAAGTTCTTTTTATCCCTCTCACATCCCATCTAGAAAAAAAATTCTACTTTACCAAACTATTATTAGTCAGTTAATTATCATCATGCATGACTTAGTTCAATCATACTTATACAAGTAAAGTAATGTATTCAAAACTTTGCAAAATGAAAGGAATGAATAGGGTGGTAAAGATATTTGGAACCAGATAAGGAGGTGAGAAAGAAAGAGTACATGGATAAATAACTGATATTCCTGTCAGAAGATACCTGAAGAGCTCCAGTGTTCCCAAATTATAATAGTTGAACCATCGAATGGAAGTTATCTACCTAGCATAACCACTGTGGAGTTAGTACATGTGCTGGTTAATTTATAGCATTTTCTTTATGATTTATAATATCTAATTATATTAATGAGATATCCACTCTCCTTTCAACTGACTCTCAACATTTTCTTAAGTATGACACCTGGTTTTGACTAGTGTGCTATATTGATTCTTTTCTAAGACACTTAAATTTACTTCTATCTTTTGTAATTCTGTTTTATTATATTTCTTTTTTTATCAGGTAATTGAAACACATTTCTGTTGGGAATTCCGCATGCAAAAATTAAAGTCAAATTATACTGTAATAAGAACTTAATGGTTCTTTCCATTTCTTCTCTTTTTCTAGGATAGGATTTTTCAGTTGGCATTATGTCCCTATGATAGTCGTTTATAGTAAATGTAGCCTCCATGAAATGTTTCCAATGTATGACTTTGCACAGTAAGATACCTCTCTATCCAAAAAAAACCATACATCATTTATGGAACTTTTTCACAATTTGCATAGGCCTCTAATTATAATTTAAAGAAACTGATGGAAAGGAGTTGTTTAATGTCATAGTAATGCAAATTACATTATTAGGTGGGCTTAAATTTTTAAATTTCATTTATTTTTAGCAGAGTCTGGGCTTTCTAATTATGGGTCTTCCAAACATTTTACTTAGTTATGCACTGTTGTATTGGTAATCTAGTTTCAAAAGGAGGTATCCTATACTCAGCTACTTTCTTGATGTGATAAAACTCAGTTTCACTTGGATAAAAAGAGTCATCAGAAAGGGTGATTTTTGATTACTGAGTATAATCCTTAATTTTCAATTAAAATCTTTCCTCCCCTCATTTTTACTAATTTCCATACTGTCTTATAGTTAACTTTAATTTTCCTCATATAGTCAAATATAAACCAAGCCAACTTTTTTTTTTATTTTACTTAACCTCTTCTTTAAAATCAATTTACCATTTAACTTTATAATTTATGAAATAACATTTCTTATTGTGTCCTTAAAATATCCAGTACATGTGTATACTGACCAGCATCATGGACCTATAGTTTTAAATTATTTCAATAGTTGTGTTTGAGCACATTTAAAATTATTTTTAAAAAACAGAAGAGGGAAATTATTTCGACCTACCCAGATAGCAACAGAAAGCAATCAAATGATTTTTTCTATCCAATGAAATATTAGACATTCATTACAAAATCTATGCATAGTCTAAGAATAGAGCAATAAGATCACGTATATGTAAAACTGAATTGCTTCATAAGCTTCCATTTATAATCTGTACCTTTATATATTAAAATCCCAATATTCAGAAGAGATTGAATCTGCATACTTCAGAATTTTTCATAAGAATATAAAAAATTGAAAACTTCTGATTCCACACTAGTGGGGAAAAAAGCATTACAACAGTGAAATTAATTTGTATAACTATTTTATCTGTGGCTCAGTCTAAGAGCTGGCTAGTATTTTATATGAAACATTACAATTTGTAAAAGAGTATTTTTACAAATATACAAAAAGTAGTTAGAGTTCAGAAAAACCCCAAATCTGAGCATTCGTTGGCTGATTCCAGCTGTATTATGCTTATGTATTTCCTAGAAATATTAGAATACTGACTATAATACATTTATGACGTGTCCTCAGGACCTGACTCTAAACTATATTCAACAAAAGTCATGATCCCACAGTGATTGCATACACTGGGAGCACATGATTATGCCGAATTGCCACAATGCGAGCATTCCTTTTCTCAGTGATGATCCCCCAAAACATATTTCTCCAATATAAGAGGTTATGAAAGGAAAAAAATGGAGGTAGTAGTAAGCCAAAAATAGAGGGCCATTTGAGCAAATCTAATATTCAAATAACTATTTTTGATCAGATATTTCAGTTTTGAAGAAATAGATAGCTAACTGATATAACTGATCTGGTTAAATATTTCATCAGATATATCTAGGTTTAATGTGCAAAACCACCACCATCATCTGTGTGAACCAAAGTGCCTTTTTCCTTTCTTTTTTTTTTTTTTTTTGGCCATTAACTTAAAGTCAACTAATAATTTTAGATCTCATATTACAGAAGTCTAGTAGAATGATTTATACTAGGGAATTTTTAACTTCAATTAGTCACTTTTTTAAAAGAATAGAAAATATCTTAAAAGAAGAATTTTAAATATATGATTCTGTATGTATGGGAAAGGATAGGGTCATATAGTTATCTGTGATGATTTGCAGTAAATCCTCTCTTATTTCCAAAAAAAATGACCCAAAATGAGATCACTGATATCTAAAGATACAAACTGGATCCTTATTTTTCGTGGTGCAGTGTTTCGACTTTTATTTTTATTAAAATGCAAATACCCTAGGGAGGGGACTCACTATTTTATTCCCTCATTTATACTTTCCTGTAAACAGTGGATATACAATCGATATTTCTTCATTTGCACAGTCAGATGATTTATTAAGAGAAAGCATGATTGATTTTGGGGTGGGGAAAGAGAAAAATTCAGAAGTTATTCTCAATAAGGCACAAAATGTAGGAGGAAAAATGTAAAATTGGGAAAAGAACTCATAAAAACTTATTTATCTCACAATTTGGCTAAGGGTTGACCTTGATTCTAATCCAGAGAAAGCATAGTTATAACATGAAGCAAGTTCTGTTTTATTCTAGTATTCTTAGTAATAAAAACAAGTATCAGAAACAGCTAATACTAGAAAGTATGTTTTATATTATTGGTTACCAAACATTTTGAAGAAAAATATGAAGAATGAATAGAAATTGTAGAGTTTCTTAATATCTCAATACTAAACAAAACACATTTCTTCCCTTGTATGAATAAATATGAGAAGACCAGAAGAAACAGGTTCATTCCAACTATGCATTTGCATATAGGAATGGAAGGAATTAAGATTTTCCTTTTCAATAGTCCTTAAGACTCCAAGGGGTGCTAAAGACGTGGTAGCTATCTGTATTAATTGAGTTGTAGTAGAAAACAAGTTGAGTTATTTGAAGAGAGTTTAATAAAAAGAGGGATTTTTTTTAACTTACACACAGTAAAATTCACTTTTTTGTTGGAGTGAGATATGAGTTTATATACTTAGACAAATAACCACCATCATAGGATACAGAACAATTCCAACACCTAAAAAAATCCCTTTGCATTCAGACCCTCTCCCCTCACCTATCCCCTGAAACCACTTATCTATTCTCTGTTGCTATAGTTTCACCTTTTTTAGAATGTTATAAAAATTCATTCATGTTGTTGCATGACATGATAGTTTGTTGTTGTTTTTTTGTTTGTTTTTGTTTATTGCCCAATAGTATTTCATTGTGTGGATGTATCAAAGTCTATTTACACATTCACTTGTTGAGGGATACCTGGGTTTATGATTTGGCAATACTGAATAATGCTGCTATAAATATTCATCTGAAGGTTTTTTGCACAGATGCAAGTTTTTGTTTCTTTAGTATAAATAGCTAGAAATGGGATTGCTGGGTCAATTGACTTGTAAATCAATCCATGTAATTCACAATATTAATAACCTAAAGAAGAAAAACCATATTGTCATAATAGTACATGTATGGAAAGTACTTGACAAAATTCAACATCTATTCATGATAAAAACTTTCGGTGAACTAGCAGTCTATGATCATGTCAGCTTCTATAAATTGTAGCCCTGATTAATGAAAAGAGATGACTGTCTAGTGTATGATGCATTTCAATGTGTATTTTTGTTTCTGTTCCATGTATTCTGATGTACATCTGGTAGTTTAGATTTAAATGTGTTATAATAAAGTCAAAGTACAAATAAAGTTAAAATAAAAGAAAAATATTAGATCTTATTTAATAGTTCCCCAGATTTGCTGGCTTAGGAGGCATCTAAGAAAGACAAACAAAAGGAAATGAAATTTGGTGTTCTGAGCTAAATAATGAAACAGATTTTAATCTATCTCCTTTTGAAGAAATATACACGCATGTTTGTTTAGAAATTCAGAGCTAAGGTAATATTCCATTTAGTCAGCCTATATGACTATAGGCTCTTACTCCATGAAATCCTTGAAGTTAGTACCCAGCTCTATAGTACTACAAATACAAAACTCTTGAAAAATTTTATAGTATTAAACAGAAAAATATCATGATAGAATATTACTTAGATTTAGTGCATTCATTTCCACCATTTACTTGAAAAATATTATTTATCTTGTATTACGTGGTAGGAATATGGTAAGAACTGAATATTGCTTTCTGAATATAATATAAGAGTTCCCCAAGTATTACTTTTCCCAATTATCTCTTTACAGCCTTCAACATCATTGGTATTGATAGTGGTTATTATGGGATGAATGAATTAAATATGTTTAGTTCTACAAATATTTCTTAATGTACAGTTTAATTTTCTAACCAATGGGTACATATTTAAGATGTTTGGAACTGTGTCATTTTTTTCTTCATCTATATGTAATCAATTTCATTTCTATAATTCAGTTTTCTGCTCTATATTGAAGGCATATGAACCCCTAAAAATTAAATATCTCACACTCCTCTGCCAGTTGGATTTTAGTTAGTATTGGCTAATGAGAAGAACTAGTAGAAGTTATTTATTATTTTTATTTTGAAATTATTATATTTTCATAGTAATTTGTAAAGAAAGAACAGAGCACAGTACACATTTTACTCAGTTTCCTCCAGTTTTTATACCTTACATAATTCTAATGCAATATCAAAACCAGGCACTTACATTTGTAAAATGTATGTATAGTTCTAATTTGTTTTATCACATGTATGGATTTATGTAACCTATACCACAATCAAGATATAAAACTATTTCACCACCACAAAGATCTCCCTCATTTTATCTTTTATAATCACTCCCATCCCTCCCCTACCCCTTCACTTTCCCTAACCCCTGGCAAGCACTACTGTTTTCCGTATCTATCATTTTGTCATCTCAAGAATATTATCTAAATAGAATTATACCACATGTGACCTTTTGGTATTTGTTTACCAAACATATAATGTCCTAGAGATCACTGGTAGGATTTTAAGAGGAATATGGGAAGCAGATCAGTGACTGGTGATTGACTTCAGTGTCTTTACTATTCCAGCAGCAGTAGCAGTGGGAGACTGCCAGCAGCTGTTGGAGCCACAGGCTACAGAGGCTTTCAGCAGCAGTAAAGGCTAAAGCAATGAGTAGCTGTAGGCCTCAGCAGCCTTTGGAGGGTCAGGCATTGGCAGTTTCCAGCAGAGTCAAGGGGAAATGTGCACCTTGGCACTAGAAAAACTGTCTCCCTTCCTTTGGTTTTTCTAGCCCTCTGGTGTGGGAGAAGCTTCCTGAAAGTATCAATCTCTAGTCACTTCAGTATCTCCCTTTCACTCCTTCTACCCTAACACATTTATAATCAGTTCCTAGTATTTAACATCTTCTGTATGAACTATGATATTTTTGCTTTCCTAACTGGGCTCTGACAGACACCTTCGAATAGAATGGATGTAAAAAGCTAGCCCTATAGAGTACTGTAAAAACATACCGATAACATCAATATTATTACTAATATTAGTAATAAAAGAGCTATTACTTATTGGGAATCTATTTTGTGCCAGGCATTTTGTATAATAGCTTCCTTTCAAATAGCTTACATACACAAGAGGCAATGAAAAGAATGGAGTAAGAAGAGTAAAAAGCTATGCCAGCTTTGAACAGTCTTTGTGTGTGTGTGTGTATTTTTTTAAATTGAAGTATAGTTAATTTACAATGTTGTGTTAGTTTCAAGTATACGGCAAAGTGATTTAATTACACATATGTATAGATCTGTTTTTTTCAGATTATTTTCCATTATAGGTTATTACAAGATACTTAGTATAGTTCCCTGTGTTATACAGTAGGACCTATATATATTTATATATAGATATAGATATATTAGTGTGTATTTGTTAATCCCAAACTCTTAATTTATCTCTGCCTCCCATCTCCTTTGGTAGCCACAAATTTGTTTTCTGTGTCTGTGAGTTTATTTCTGTTTTGTAAATCAGTTCATTTTTACCATTTTTTTAGATTCCACATATAAGTAATATCATATGATATTTGTCTTTTTCTGACTTACTTCACTAAATATGATAATCTCTAGGTCCATCCATATTGCTGCAAAAGGCATTATTTCATTCATTTTTATGGCTGAGTAATATTCCATTGTATATATGTACCACATCTTCTTTATCCATTCATCTGCCCATGGACATTTAGGTTGCATCCACGTCTTGGCTATTGTAAGTAATATTGCTATGAATATTGGAGTGTGTGTACCATTTAGAATTAGAGTTTTTGTCTTTTTTGGATATATGCCCAGGAGTGGGATTGCAGGATCAAATGGCAGTTCTACTTTTAGTTTGTTAAGGAACCTCCACACTGTTCTCCATAGTGGCTGCACCAATTTTCATTCCCACTAACAGTGAAGGAGAGCTCCTTTTTTTCCACACTCTCTCCAGCATTTATTGTTTGTAGACTTTTTAATGATGGCCATTCTGACTGGTGTGAGGTGATACCTCACTGTAGTTTTGATTTGTGTTTCTCCAATAATTAGCAGTATTCAGCATCTTTTCATGTGTCTGTTGGCCATCTGTATGTCTTCTTTGGAGAAATGTCTATTTAGGTCTTCTGACCATTTTTGAGTGAATTGTTTGTTTTTTTGCTATTGAGTTGTATGAGCTGTTTATATTTTGGAAATTAATCCCTTGTCGGTAGCATCATTTGCAAATATTTTCTCCCAGTCTGTAGGTTGTCTTTTAGTTTTGTTTATGGTTTCCTTTGTTGTGCAAAAGCTTTTAAGGTCAATTAATCTATGACAAAGGAGGCAAGAAAATACAATGGAGAAAAAACAGTCTCTTCCATAAGTGGTGCTGGGAAAACTGGGCAGCCACATGTAAAAGAATGACATTAGAACATTCTCTAATACCATATACAAAAATAAAGTAAAAATGGATTAAAGATCTAAATGTAAGATCAGATACTATAAAACTCCTAGAGGAAAACATAAGCAGAACACTCTTTGACATAAAATGCAGCAATATTTTTTTGGATCCATCTCCTAGAGTAATGGAAATAAAAACAAAAATAAACAAATGGGACCTAATTAAATGTAAAATAACACAGTTTTTTAATTGTATAAAAGCACTGTCTATGTGTATTTGATAAATAAAAAATTAAAGTCAATGCTCAGAGTCAACTGTTTTGAAGTTAACCTGTCTCCCATGAAAAATTACTTAGGAGTTATCCAACTATCAATTTGGTTAAGTTTTATATGTTTAATGATGGAATCAGAATATGCTTCCAATGAAATGTTCTGGTGCTGTAACACTCACATTGTGAAATGCTGCCCTATCAAGCATTTCAGATGCCAAGTCCATTCAGTATCCTTAACTTGTGAAAATACTTTTGGCATTACATTTTATTTGCTGAAAAGTCGTCTCACTCAAATGAGCAGTTTGGTATTGCCAGTAGAGGCCTTGTGCAGCTGGCAACTTTTAATTGTTTCCTGTACAGCTTAGAATGACAATGATGCCAGTGGCCTAGTTTAATAATTGATTACTTATTTGAAAGAAGCTTTTTGTTTGCTTTGACTGGCTGTATTTTTTAAAAAGCTTTCTCTAAAAGAAAGACAATTACATAAGAATATCTAATAGGAAGGTTTTCATTCCTCAAGTTTCTTTGGAAAAAAATTTAACCTGTACCTTAAACATTTAGTTGTCTAAATATTCTTAATCAATGATGGTGATTGCCATTTATTAATTTCTCCATTAATTTTAAGTGATAATTTGTCTAAACTAAATTCCTCCTAATAACAACTTGTATTTTATATTAATCATATATTTTGTGTTATATTTTACTATTTCTACCAAAAAATTTGTTTTGGAAACTGGTCAATTCCTAATAATGTTGAGTATATATATTATATATGCCTACCATGTGTACAAGCTTCTTAAGAACAAATATTATGAAGATATCAATATTTGTATATACAAGATCTTGCACTAATAAAATATTCAACTAACTTGTTTCTATAACTGTGTCTTGATGTTTACAACTACAAATTTAATAGTGAATTGTTAAAGCATTCCCTCTTAAAATTGAGAACTATGTCACATCAGAACAAGCCCCTTTGATCGTGAATTCCATCTGGTTTATGTGCCCCTGCCATGTTGGCTAGTGATTAAACTGTATATTTATTCAAAAACCATTGTCTCAGTGCTAATCCCCAAGTGAAAACAAAGCACTAAATGTGACAAACAAGGTCCCTACTCTCATAAAACTTTTATTTAAGAAACATAAATAGGAAAAAATGAAATAAAAAGATAATTCCTCATGATAATAATGTCATAAAGAGAGCCATTCACAGAAGTATTATCTAAGGAAGAATGATTGTAAATAAATCAAGAAAGAAATCCTCATAGAGGACATGAAAATTCAAGCTGTGAACTGAATCTTGTCAACAATGTATTCAGATAATCAGAAGAAAGATTTTAGTCCATGACTAGCATGAAGTCCAGAGGTGGGAATAAGCTTAACTTACTTGAAAAATTTGTTCTTCCTTTTCCTTTCTTTCTTTCTTTTTCTTTCTTTCTTTCTTTTTCTTTCTCTCTCTCTCTCTCTCTCTCTTTCTTTCTTTCCTCTTTTTTTTTTCTTTTTTAAGTAGAGTAAGTAGTCTAGATTTTAAGTCAAGAACGACAGGAAATAAATTTTTGGTTCAGATTATGGTATGAATGTTATGATAACGGATCTGGGTGTTGCTGTAAAAAATGAATTAAAAGTGGCAAAATATTAACATTCCTTAGTTCCAGGTAAGAAACAATGGTTGTTTAGGGTAGTACCAATGGATATACAGAAAAACAGGCTTATTTGCAATGTAATCTATTGGCTAAATTAAAAATATTTGCCGATGAATTAGATGTGAGAGATGTAGGATAGAAAAAGTTGGGAGTACCAATGAAAATTTTAGGGAAAGCTCTTAAACAATGTTAAGAAAACTTATATTTTTGTCAAGCTTTACCACTTATAATCACCCAAATCTTATAAATGAAGTAATTATTCTTACTGTACTCTGAAGATGAGTTCACTGAATGCCAGGAAAATGAAGTCAATGTCTCAAGATCACAGAATTTTCTTTAAGGCAAAGTTATTAATATAAAATAAAACTGCACAATCTATGTTTAAAATTTATGGTAGAAATACCACAGAAACATAATTTGCACCTAGTATCTTTCCAACTGGAGGTCACTGGAATAGGAAGTGGGGACATGTAACCAACTGTTTTTAGCATATAAGTTCCTCTATGTGCCTCTCAAATATCTGTAACCTAATTATAAGTTAGCAAACATCTCACTAAAATAAATATTTTTTCCAAATCATTTGATATGGATTTTTCACATTAAAAACTTTAAATTTCATGAAAAATGACAATAAAAATATTTTTTCACTACTACACATATATGATATGAAAATTTTTATTTCAATCAGGAGTTCATTAGGGATTAATTTAGCAAATTAAGCTTGGAATATTGATATTATTATTATATTTATTATTATTAAGTACTTATTAAGTGCTAGTTACTTTCTGCAAGTCATTTCACAAAGGAGATAGAATATATGCGAATTTTTCCAATAAGGATACTGAAGAGACAGTTCAAGTAACTTGGTCAAGATCGTAAGGTTATAAACAGCCTAATTGGAATGTGACTCTCAACTACATTTAATTCTAATCCATAGAAAAAAATTCTTCAGTACATACTACTTTTCCAGCATTATGCTATGTTTTGTGAAAAGAGTTACAGTGGTTAGAATGATATTGTTGTTTTGAGATATGTATAAAATTGCATTTTGGGTTGTGTGTATGTCATTCATTTTTTTCATACAAATATACTCATGCCTTATTCAATAACTTACAGAGCTATCTCTAGTGCCTCATGTTTAGGTAATACAGAAAACCTAGACATTTTAACATGTATAGTTATAAAACAACACAAGTTAGTTTCCCAGGAATATAAATTTTAATTAAATTATTTACTGAAAGTATTTTTTGGAAAATGCACAAAACCTAAGTGTGCTACTTAAAAAGTTTTTACAAACTGAGAATACCCATGGGACTACCATCCAGTTCAATAAATAGAATAATGCTAACAAACTAGAGGCCTCACTGCCTCCCCCCACCCCTTTCAATCTTTATCTCCCTGGCTTTTACAAAAGCTAACCAGTATCATCACCTGTAAACACTGGAAATTAGTTTTGCCTGTATTGGGCCTTTATATAAATATAGTCATTTAGTATGCATTCCTTTGTAATGGCATTTTCCATCCAACATTATGTTTGTGAGAAGATATAATCTATGTTCATTTATTATATCCTCACATAGCATTGCATTTTTATATGCAGCAACTCATATATACAGTCTACTTTTGTTAAACATTTGGGTTGTATCCAGTTTGGGACTACTACAAAAAATTTTCCATATGGAAACTAAATTGACAAAACAGCATTTGTAAAAATGTTCATTCTGCATTGCTATTCTGTGTCAACTTCACATGAATGAAACATTCACATTGTTCTAGACTTACTTATTCTATTAGTCTATCTTTTTTTTTTAAACTGTGCATAACTTTTCTGTTATAGTAAGTCTTAATATTCAATAGAATAACTCTTACCTTTTTTTCTTTCCCTCAAGAATCAGGATATTTTTGGCCTCTGAATGTCTAATAATGTATCTATGTCTGCCAATTTTAGTAAAAGTTATGCATACATTTGTTTGGGAGTGTTTTGATTCTATAAGTCAATTTGTAAAGAACTGACAACTTTCCAGTATTACATCCAATTCATGGATGTGGTATATTCCCTTATGTGTTTACTTCTTTTTTAAAAAAAATCCCCTAATAATATTTTATATTTTTCAGTAAAAGTCTTTCATATCTTACCCTTATTTATTTATAAATTATTATATAATTTATTTATATATCCCTAGGCCTTTGATACTGTTGATGCTGTTCCAAATGGTGTGTGTGGGGTGTGAGCACTCATGAGTATTTATTCCTGTTTTTAACCGAGAAATGCAATCAAAATTTTATTGAATTTGTATCCAACAATATTGCTAAACTCATTTATTAGATCTAACAACTTATAGGTTGTTTAGATAATCTACATACAGAATCATGTGAATGATTCATTCTGCCATTTTCTTTTCAATGCTTGTGCTTTTTATTTTAAAATCTTCTTTATTATTGAACTGGCTAGGACCTCTAATACAATATCAAATAGAAATAATGATAATGGGCTTTCATGCCTGATTCCTAAGCTTAGTGGCCTGCTTTTCAAAATTTCATCACGTAGAGTAATTGTTTTTTGTAAGATTTTGTGGATATTCTTTATCAAATACAACAACATTCCTTGAATAAGACAATTTTTGTGATGTATTATTCATTTTATTTATCAATAGATTAAATTTGTTAATGTTTCATTGATTTTTGCATCTATGTACATACTAGTAAAATACTTATAATTTTTTCCAATGTCTTCCTCAGATTTTGGGATGAAGGATACACTGGCCTCATAAAAGGATTCAGAACATCTTCCCCCTTTTTCTCCTATTCTCTGGAAGAATTTGCTATGGGATGGAAATCATTTCTTCTGTTTGAAAGCATTCCTCAGTGTAGCACCTTAGCCTGGATTCATCATTGCGGGTAAGTTTTTAAGTGCAGATTCTATTTCTTTAACATATAACAGGACTAATTAGAATATCCCTTTATTCATGTGTCATTGTTAGTAAGCTGTATTTTAATTACTTTAGGAATTTTTCCTGTTTAATTTTTAAAACAATTATTGGCATTAGTTGTTCACAATACTCTTTTTGGTTTCTTAAAATATCTGTAGTATCTGTAGTCATATCCTTTACTCCTTACTGATGTTGACTATTTCGTTTCTAAGCTCTCTCTTTCTCTGCCTCTCTCTCTTCTCTCCATTGCCAGAAAGAGTTCACTTTTTCCTGCCTATTCAAAGCAATAACTTTGTTATTTCTCTCTTTAGCAATTTGGATATATCATATATTCATTATCATTTAGTACAAAATATTTTCTAGTTACCATTATAATTTATTTCTTTGAGCTATGGATGATTTAGGAAAAAAGCTTTACATTTCTTAACGTAATGTAGGTTGATTTTCAAATTATATTTTGTTATGGCTTTCTAGCTTATTTCTATTATTTTGTGATCAGAATCATTCTAACTCATTTAAATCCTATAACTATGTCAACATTTGCTTAGTGGCATAACATACGGTGAAATTTCATTAATGTTCCATGTGTACTTTAGAAAGATGTTCTTTCTACAATTGTTGGAAGTAGTCTTCTATAGATAAAAATTTGATCAAGTTTGGTAATCAAGGAGTTCAAACCTTCTATAGTCTTACTCATTTTTCATCTGATTGTCCTATCAAGCACTGAGAAAGGTATGTTAAATTCTCCCACTATAATTGTGGATTTTTATATTTGTATTTTTGTTTTGTCAAATTTTACTTTATTTGATGTTACGATATCATGTGACTACAAATTAAAATTTGCTATATTTTCATGACTAATTAAGCATTTTATCATCATGAAATTTTTCTCTATCTTTATCTTTTCCCCTTAAATTTAACTGTATCTGATTAATAGCTGCATTAATTTCTTTTGGTTGGTATTTGCCTAGTATTTGATTTTCCATGCTTTTTCTTTTAAATGCTCTTCATTTTATATATTTCTATTATTAGTATATAACTTATTTTCTTTTGTGTCTGATAATCATCATCTGTTAATTAAACATGAATTTCACTTATATTAAAATACCTTCTGACATTTTCAGGTTTAAATAAACCACTTTACTGTTTTTTTCTTCTATATTCTGCATGTTGTGTATTTTATCACTTGACATATACACTGACTTTTTAAAAATTATCCAATTGTCCTATTACCCATGTTTACTCATTCTTTAACCATTATACTAATGGTAAAATTATATCATATATTGCTATATTGTCAAAAGCTAAGAAAATAAATATATTTCAACATGAAAATGTCAAGGGCTTTGAATCACATTACCTCCACATTACCTCAATTTTGTCACATTAGCTCATAAATTTCTCTGAATTAATATCTTCTTGCTCTCATGTATCTTAAATTTTTAAAACTCTATTAGGTGTCACTATATTGTTTTAAAAAGTTAATATTCATTTCAACTTACCAAAATATTTTACTTTTAGAAATCCTTTGTTCTTTCCTGATTGTATGATCTTCTATCTGGTTTCATTTATATTTTGTTTGAAGATAATCCTATAATACTTCTTTTATCACCAGGGATGCTAGTGATACATTTTCTCAGTTTTTTTAATAAAAATATTTTTATTTTATCTTTATTTTTGATGAAAATTTTGCTAAAATTCTAGGCCAGAATTCTCCCCCACTACCAAACACAAAAATTTTTAAATATCATATTCAGTCATGTTTTTGCTTCTGTTGTTTTCTCTGAGAAGTTATGTGTCAGTATTGTCATTGATTATTTGAAGACATTCACTTGTATCTTTTAACAACTTTCCACTTTCCTATATCTTTATTTCTTTTATACATTCATAGGTGAGAAACATGTCATTACACTTGCCAGTTTATTGCATTTAGTCTGACCAATAATTAAGTTTATGTTTGGGGCCATGATTCAAAACATTGCTTAGACTTAAAAATGGTTATGAGGTAAATTTTGTTACGCATATTTTACCATGTTATAGTAAAAGGAATGGGGAAAATGCTACAATGTGAGTGAACCTTGGAAAAATAAATAAATAAAGTTTGCTTAGGTCGGGGGCAAATCAAATGGGAAATTTAAAATAAATTCTCCATTTACTTATTTATTCTTCAATTATGATACAATCACCTATACCAGCTCAGTTTAAAAATGCTGTAAGTTTAAAATTATATTTACCTGTAGCTTAAATAAACATACACACACACAGACTTTTAGTGACTCCATGAAATTTAGGTTTAGAATTAAATATAGGTGTAACTTAAATAATTCTTATGTTTCCATGATTTAAAATAAACTGAAATCCTGATACTTCTTGTTAGGATGTAAAATGATGGTAAAGCCTATGCTCTCATGGTAGCAAAAGGAAAAAAAAATAAATGAATTATTTAAAAGACAATAGCCTTTTATAGGAGGTGACTGCAGAATAGTGGATGCAAGGAACCCTGAGAAACTGAATTCCTGAGATGAACATGTTTTTCATAGGTGAGCAGAGAACCATAGCCGCTGAGAATAAAACACTTTTTCCAGGTGCAGACAGATAAAGAAGCAGGCAGAATTTTTAATGACAATTTGAAAGAGCATTAAATTCGAATCCAAAAAGCTTCAAATGTAAAATTAAATCACTCAACCTAAAATTCTCCTCTTTCCTGAATTTTTCTGAAAAATTAGCAGTGAAAACAGCAGCTAGAAATTAGAGAGAATTTATGAATTCTTGATGATATTCAAAGAGTTTACATTCATAAACCCTGACACAAAACTCTATTAAATAGCACTCCAGTTACAGCCCAGGTCAAATGTTTACCAGATTAAAGAGATCAGCCCTTCAGTAACTGTTATGTGAGCAGACAGGGTTTTTACTAACAAGGTCTAAAAACAATCTAATCAAAATAGCACCTGAATTGGTAAAATTAGAATATTTAACTCATCCTAGCTGCCAGATGAAGGAAGGAGCCATAAGCTCAGGAATGCAAATTTAAAAAGTTATATTTCCATCTTCTCTACACTGTTATTTTATACCCATTATCTGGAAAATAAAAGAAGAGGGAAAAAGTGAGAAGGATGAAAAAACAAGAAACTTGATACATAACTAAGAGAAAAGTATTCAGTAGAAGTAGACCCACAGATGACTCAGATATTGGCACTAATATTTAAACAATGATAATTCAGGGACTTCCCGGGTGGTCCAGTGGTTGATACTTCACCTTCCAAAGCAGGGGGTGCTGGTTTGATCCCTGGTCAGGGAGCTGAGATCCCACATGCTTTGTGGCCAAAAAAACAAAACATAAAACAGAAGCAATATTGTAATAAATTCAATAAAGACTTTAACAATGGTCCACATCAAAAAGATCTTTAAAAAAATAAATGATGATTAAATATATAATACAGCCTCAAGGAGAAAAGCAAGCTGATAGTTTTCACAGCTGAGGCAATGAGAGACCTTTTGATGCTTCTTCTCTAAACAGTAAAATTTTGTTTTTCAAATATGACTCTACAGAAAGGGACAGGTTGAAGGCCACTTCATTAGGAACAGGATATGGGATAGAAGTCCCTTTCAAATGGGAAGAGGAAAAGCTGCTTCCTTCACTACTTTTGAAGTACTTTTGAAAGGAAGACAGAAATAAAAGTAGAGCAAAGAGGTCAGATGGAATTATGGACCTAAACTTTGGGGTTTGAGAAGGTTGTTGCCATGCAAATATCTATGTTTGTATATAGGAAAGACAACCAAGCTAGTATTGCTCATCACTGGCAGATTTACCACCACTTAGCACCATTTAATGTGGAGTGGGAACTACTCTGCATGACTGGTGAAAGAAGTAAAAACTAAGGTAGTTTTTCTAATTCCCGTTACTCTCAAGCAGTAGCAGATAATTAAGACATTCCTAAATGCTATGGGAAGGGAACACGGAATGCTGAGGTTAAAGGAGCCATAATGCAAAAGGTCTTTGAATCCAGAGACAAAGCTATTTGCCCATATGCCAGTAGTGGGTGTCATGTCATTCTAAAAGATTAGACAGGATTAGTCATAACATGGCAGATACGAGTAAGGAACCAAAACAACTCAGCCATTTTTCATCAGAGCAAGAGCAAGAGATCATGATATCCCTAACTGATTGAGTCTCTTCTCTGACTGGCTTCTGTGGAATCATAAAAGCCACTCTAGGTACTTAGTGCCTATTTGGAGAAGACTATAATAGATGTATGAAACATGGAGGATTTCCATGCAAGAGTCTGGGAAAAAACTTTTAAGAAGACCATTTATGGGCAAGTTTCTAGTTGTTTACCTCTGGGTTAATGAATTAGATTAGCCCTGTTATTGGAAAATAAAAACGAAATAAATAAATAGCACCAAAAAAAACACATTATTTTTGCCTACTTGAGAAGCTGAGAAGTAGTCTAAACTTATAATTTACTATTTGAACAAATGCAGCAGAAGCTGAGAATGTAATTGTATTTTTTAACATAGATAGGAATTATTTTAAGAACTAGTCAATAGCCTAAAAGGCACAATTCTAAAATTGCTGCTTAAGCTGTTCTCCTGATGTTTATTAGTAAGTAAGAAAAAAATGAAAATGAAAAAAATCCATGTATTTAATTAATCTAATGTCTAGCTTTGTCTAGGCAAAGATTATGTCCAAAACATAATCTAGGATAGGGGAAACAGACTCTCAGTATGTTTGTTCCCTTCACACTGTTGGGAGGGGCACATCAAGGGAAAAGCCAAAGCAGAACTCTCAATAATGCAGGGCACAGGAAAAGGGTCTCTTTTGCCCAGACCTAAGGATGGTACTGTCTCTCCAGCAGTACTATGCTTCTCTGATAATATTAATATGAACCGAATGGGGAAACACGGGGATGTTTAAAAGGAGTAGAGACCCAGCTAAGAATGTGAGAGAGATTATACTTAAGTACACAGACTAAAATCAAATGCAGAGGTATGTTAATTCTGTGAGCTGCAGCTGGGATGAGTCATAGCTTGTAAATGGTTCTTATTTGGACATTAGTAATGCAAAGTTATAAAATTATGTGGCTTTTAGGTCAAACAATGCACTGTTGCTAATAAGGTATCTTCATAATTTCCCACCAACCTACACAATGAGTCATCACATTTCTGATATCTATCAGGCTAATTGTTATCCCCTCAAAAGGAAGTGCTACCTAGACTGATACACTCATTCTAATAGGATATGAGCAACTAAATTTCATATAATCAATCTTCAGAAGACTTGGCCCTAACTCACCCTGTCCAGTGTTTTGCATCTTTTAATATTTATGCAGAAAGTATAATTTAAAATTTTTTCTAGATTGAAGAAAAACAGTGCTTTCCTTGATCTTTTAGTGCTTTTCAAGCAGTCAATTATCTAACATTATTAATGAAGACAAACCAACTTTATTCCTAAAGGATATGCTCCATTAACATCAATTAACATCCATGTAATATGTACAGATATGGTGTAAAAATTGTAAGGGGAAGATAATCCAACTGTTTGAAAGATGAACTATTTAATTGTTACTTATTACTCATATCAGAGTTTAATATGTGTTGCATTAGAAAAAAACAATAATAATGTAATTAATAGTAATATACCTTTCAATAAAAGGCTTTTCTGGTACCAGTAAGGTAGAAGTAGTGAGAAGGTATATAATTCATTTTTAACCTCTAGGATAACTGTGGTATAAAAATATTCCATCATTTGCTCTAGTCAACAAAGAAAGCCAATATTGTAAATTTAATACAAAGTGAGTTATTCTGATTTCTGTAGTTATTTTACCGCCAATAAAAGCAATAAGCAATTTTGGATTTATTAACAATGAATAGTATCCATATTATTTGCATTCCTATGTTCAAATCATATTGTGACTGATTAACAAAGAAGAAATAAAAGATATTTTAATAGATTGTCCACATAAAATCTGTATACTACCAACCCTACTAACCTTTTCTGTTTTAGTGTACCTCTCATCTCTGGCTTCCACCTTCACATTTAAACTTGACTTTAGATTGATAATTAGCTATTTAAAAAAAAACACAGTGTTTTGCTCCATCCTCGCTGTCACACAATCTTAATTATAAAATTTTGTAAGACATTAATTATAAGACTTAATGTTAGTATGCAAATATATTTTGTTCTTCACGGTGGATATCATTCAATATCAGTGTCAGGAATCTGTCTTTTATTTAGCAACTGGTTCATGGGTTGCAATCAGTATAATCAGGCAGATCCTGAAGTTTAATGAACATTCAGGGGAAAAAAAAATTTCTACATAAAATAGAAAGTAGTAACTTAGGACTTCCCTGGTGGTCCAGTGGTAAAGAATCCCCCTTATAGTGCAGGAGAAGTGGGTTCGATCCCTGGTCAGGGAACTAAGATCCCTCATGCCGCGGGGCAACTAAGCCTGTGCCCCACAACTAGAAAGAAGCCTGAGTGCTGCACAACTAAGACCCGATGTAGCCAAAAATAAATAAAATAAATAATAAATAAATAAATAAAAAGAAAATAATAACTCTAATAATTTGACTATTCTTTGGTTTCTTAAAGATCTAGTTTTTCTTCTAATGTCTCTTCTTGGTCAAAGAAGAACAAAGTCCCATGTCCCTTGCTTTGCTCTGTTAGCCATGCTGATGATAAACAGAGCATTTAAATAAATGGTTGCATACTGTGGTTATTTTTTTGGAGAGCAAAGCTGGAAGATTGACTGCAAATAAAAAGATAATCATCAAACTATTCTCTGTCCCAGTGCATTTACTGCACTAGGAAAGGAAATTAAAGTTAAATGAGCTTAAAAGGTAAATTATTTACAAAGGAAGTTTTTTGGTATAGTTAGGCCATTTTATCTATCAAATCAATGATTTGATTTTTTTTTTTTTTTTTTTTTTTGCGGTACACAGACCTCTCACTGTTGTGGCCTCTCCCGTTGCAGAGCACAGGCTCCAGACGCACAGGCTCAGCGGCCATGGCTCACGGGCCTAGCTGCTCCACGGCATGTGGTATCTTCCCGGACCGGGGCATGAACCCGTGTCCCCTGCATTGGCAGGCAGACTCTCAACCACTGCACCACCAGGGAAGCCCAATGATTTTATTTTTAATGAAATAATGCAAATTCTCCGCAAGTATATATTTTTTCAAAAAGCATTTTATTTTATAACAGTCTCAGATTTTTTTTAAAAAGTGAAAATAGTAATATACCCACATTTCCCTATTATTAACATCTTACCTTAGTTTGGTACATTTGTTGTAATTAATGAACTGTTACTGATTAAGCATGAGTAAGTAAAGTCCATATTTTATTAAGGTATCTTTGTTTTTTATAGAATTTCCTTTTTTCTACTTCAGAATCCCATCTAGGATATGACATTGCACTTAGCTGTCATGTCCCCTTAGACTACTCTTGGCTGTAACAATTTCTTAGAATTCTCTTATTTTGGATAACTCTGTCAGTTTTGAGGATTGCTGTTCAGGTATTTTGTGGCTGTCCCTTAACTGGGATTTGTCTGATAGTTTTCTCATAATTAGATTTGGATTATGTGTTTTGAGGGAGGAGAGCACAGAGGGAAAGTACTATTTTCATCATATCGTGTCAAGGGTATATGCTATCAACGTGACTTATCACTGTTGATGTTGACCTTAACCACATGGCTGCGGTAGTGTTTAGCAGAGTTCTCCACTGTAAAGTTACTTTTTTCCCTCCCTCTGTATTTTACCCTTTGGAAGGAAATTACTATGCACAGCCCATACTTAAGAAATGGGGAGTTATGCTCCACCTCCCTGAAGGTAGAGTATCTATGTAAATTATTTGGAATTGTTTTGCATAGATTTGTATTTTACCCATTTATTTATTCAATCATTTATTTATATCAATATGGACTCATCTTTATTTTGTACTTTGGCTTATAATCCAGTATTATTATGTCTATTTTTTTTGTTCAAACTATTGTAGATTTGGCCATCGGCAACACTTTCAGTTGATTTCTGCTTACTTACCGTATCTCTTTGATATATCCATGTCACAGTGCTCCTTTTTGTTTTTATTTTAAGTTTCCTTACTTTCTGGCACTGAAAGGTACTCCAGGTTCATCTTGTGTACCTCTGTCCTAGTCCCAGAATCAGCCATTTCTCCAAGGAGCTCATTTCTTTAATTGAAAATCATATTATAAACAAAGACCTGGGTATTAGGTGTGTTCATTGTTACTGAGTGTCATTATTACCAGTCCCTCTCAAATGACAGAGAAAGGAATTATATGTGTACATACTAGTGTGTATGCACGTATCTCTAAAATTTCTATATGTAATAATCTATATCTATATTAAGTGAAATATGAGTTAATAGTGATGTCTCCAACTTTAATACATTATAATGGATCATTCTAGCTTCTTCCCTTTCTTACCTGTGAACTCCCATTTCAACAATGAGAAACCTGGCCTCCACCATCCATCTATTCACTTGATTGTTCAATTCCAGTATACATATATGTTAGTGTCAGACATGTTGACCTGTGCCCTCTGTGAGAAATAAACTTTAACAACTAAGGTACAGGACCTATGTACAATTACTTCTGCTTTAGTGTTACAAACTCTGCTGATTTCCAAAATTACTTAGGTCAGCACCATTTTCCCCCATGACCTTCAGTGAGGTTGTTTCATTAAGTTCATAATAGAGTTAGATTGCTTTGTTGTCACATTCTGTATTCCACCCAAAGAGCTCATGACTACCTAAATAATTCTTTTAAAAATTAAAGTTCAAAAATTAAAGTTCAATCTTTGTGCTATAAATTTATATGGGTTTTAAGAAAGGCATTGTATTGTATATCTCTTATTACAGTATCAAACAAACTAGTTTCAATGCTCTAAAAATGCCCCTTTGTTTCACTTATCCATCTCTTTTTTCCAGCCTCCAGGAACCCCTGGCAACCCTGTTCTTTTTACTATCACTGTAGTTTTAGTGATAGTTGGAATCATACAGTATGGAGCCTTTCAGACTGACTTTTTTCACTTAGCAATATATATTTAAGATTCATTCATGTCTTTTCATGGCTTCACAGATCATTTCTTTTTTTCACTGAACAATAGTCCAATGAACGGATGTATCACAGTGTATTGATCCATTCACTTACTGAAGGACATTTTTCTTGTTTCCAGTTTTGGGCAATTATGAATAAAGCTGCTATAAACAGTTGTGTGCAAGTTTTTGTATAGACATAAATTTTAAATACTTAGGAGGGTGATTGTTGTACTTTATGTTAATATTATGTTTATTTTGCAAAAATTGCCATACTGTCTCCCAAAGTAAGGATCCCAGTTTGCATTCCCATGAGCATTGAATGAAACTTCCTGTTGTCCCACTATCTCACAGGCAATCAGATTGTCAGTATTTCGCATTTTAGACATTTTAAAGATGTGTAGTGGTATCTCACTGTTGTTTAAATTTGTAATTGCCTAATGACAAATTGTTTAGAGCATATTTTCATTACATATTTTCCATTTGTATATTTCTTTGATGAGTGCTCAGATATTTTCACTGTTTTTTAATTGGATTTTTTAAATTATATAGTTCAAAATGTTCTTTTTATGTATTTTGGATACAAGGCTTGTGTCAGATATGTGATTTGCAAGTATTTTCTCCCAGTTTGTGGCTTGTTTTGGATTCTCTTTACAGAGTACTTCACAAGCAGAAGGTTTTAATTTTAATAAAGTCTAAATTATCTTTTTATCTTTCATTGATCATTTGGGGGTTTTTATTTAAGAACTCAGCACCAAAACCAGTGTCTCCTAGATTTTTCTCCTAAGTTTTCTTCTGGAAGTTTAATAGTTTTAAATTTCGTTCTATGGTCCATTTTGACTTAACTTTTATGATAGGTATAAATTCTGTCTTTTGGTTCTTAACATATGGTTGTTGAATTTTTCCAGCACCATGGGCTTATTAAAAGAATACCCATTCTCCATTGAAATGTCTTCACTCCTTTGTCAAAGATGGGTTGATTACATCATGTGGGTCTATTTCTGGACTTTCTATTATGTTCTACTGATCTGTGTGTCTTTTTTTCCCCCCACTAATATCACACTAGTGATACCTGCTTACTGTAGATCTACAGTAAGTCTTGAAATTGGATAGTGGTAATCCTCTAAATTTGTTCTTCTTCAGTATTGTGTTAGATATTCTAGATGTTTTGCCATCCCTTTATGAATTTTAGAATCTGTTTATCAATAAAGAAAATTTCTCACTAGATTTTGATTGAGATCTCTCTGAATATACTGATCAAGTTGGAAAGAATTGGTATCTTAACAATATTGAAACGTCCAACCCATGAACACAGACTGTTTCACTATTTAGTTAGTTCTTTGATTTTTTTCATCAAAGTTCTTTAGTTTCGCACATATATATCCTGCACATATTTCCTTAGATTTATAGCTAAGTATTTAATTTTTAGTGCTTTTTAATTTTTTTTTAATTTCAGATTCCAATTGTTCATTGATTCTATATAGAAAAGCAATTAACTTTTCTATATTAACCATGTTTGCTATGACCTTTTATACTTACTTTTTAGTTCCAAGAGTTTTTGCTGATTCTTTGGGATTTACTTCATAGACAATCACGTCATCTGCCAACAGTAACAGCTTTATTTCTTCCTTCCCAATCTGTATACCTTTTATTTCCCCTGCTTTTCTTATTGCATTAACTGTAAGACAATTTTACAATATTGACTAGGAGTGGTAAGAGAGGACATACATCTTTGTTCCCAATCTTAGTGGAAAATTATCCAGCTTTTCACCTTAATGGTAGGAAATTAACAATATTTGTAGGTGTTTTTCATTAAGTTGAGAAAGTTCCATTCTATTCCTTATTTGCTGAGAGCTCTTATAAATGAGTGTTGGATTCTTGTCAAATCTTTTATTTGTATCTATTGATATGATCTTATGATGTTTCTTCTTTGGCCTATTATGGTAGGTTGCATTGATTAACGTTTAATTTTTTTTTAATTTTTAAAGACTATTTTTGGGCTTCCCTGGTGGTGCAGTGGTTGAGAATCTGCCTGCCAATGCAGGGGACACGGGTTCGAGCCCTGGTCTGGGAAGATCCTACATGCCGCGGAGCAGCTAGGCCCGTGAGCCACAACTACTGAGCCTGCGCGTCTGGAGCCTGTGCTCCGCAACAAGAGAGGCCTCTATAGTGAGAGGCCTGCACACCGCAATGAAGAGTGGCCCCCGCTTGCCACAACTAGAGAAAGCCCTTGCACAGAAACGAAGACCCAACACAGCCAAAAATAAATAAATAAATAAAAATTTTTTTAAAAGACGATTTTTAAGAGCAGTTTTAGGTTTACAACAAAATTAACAGAAAGACACAGAGATTTCCCACATGCTCCCTGCTCCTACACATGCAGAGCCTGCCCCCATGATCAACATCACTCACCAGAATGATAACATATTATTTACCAAGGATGAATCTACATTGACAGATCATAATCACCTGTCATTCATAGTTTACCTTAGAATTCACTCTTGGAGTTATACATTTTATAAATTTGGACAAATGTATAGTGACATACCTATCACTATAGTGTCATACGGAGTACTTTCTCTGGCTTAAACGTCCTCTGTGCCTTGCCTCTTTATTACTCCCCACCCCCAACCCTGACAACCACTAATCACTTTATTGTCTCCTAGTTTTGCCTTTTCCAGAATGTCTTATAGTTGGAATCATAATGACATGTATCCTTCTTAGATTGTCTTCTTTCACTTAATATTATGCTTTTAAGGATCCTCCATGTCTTTTCATGGCTTGATAGCTCATTTCTTTCTTGCACTGAATAATATTTCATCTTCTAGATATGCCACAGTTTATTTATCCAGTCACCTACTTAGGTGTGACAAAAAGGCTAGAGGAGGCCAGAGTGATAGAGATTCCCCTTCCTCCAGAAGAAAAAAGTTCTGTTAACACTTTTTACCATAGAGAGTAGTTCTTTGCAATGAAGAATTTTCTGTGTGTATGTCTTCCCCTCCCTCTGCCAGAGCAGAAAAATGGTTCTTTCTTTACTCTTCCTCTTGAGAACCTAGTGGGATTGCTTGAGTTAAAAGTCATGAAAAGTGTGGGATTCACCCACCCCCACCAAGAAAATTGTCTTCAGGAGTTTCTCAGTCTCAAGTTTGTCCACTCTCAGCCTCCAGCAATTCAGCAAAATAACCACTGAAGTATTTCTACCAGTTCATGGCCCCAGCAGCCTCTGCTACAGGAGGTAAATCTTCGTTGTGACAACCCTGAGTTACCTGTTTCCAATTTTAGGGTAGCTGCTTGCCTTATGATCTTAGTTTTCTGTTAGGTCCAGGAAGGGTCATTAATATTCATTTTGTTCAAATTCTTCTTATTGCAAGAATGGGAATGATGACTTCTAAGCTCTTTACAAGTTGGAGCTGAAACTGAAAGCTATGACTATATTTTTATTAACTTTTCTCTTGATTTTAGAATTGAAATTTGTTTTTAATTTTTTTCTTACATACATATTTAAAAGTGGAAGTTGACATTTTAAAAACTCATAAAATAAATGATAATTCTTATAGTCCCCTTTCTGTGAAAGTAGCATGCAGTTTCACACAAAGTAACTTATCAGAATGTCTTATTCATAATTGTATACTAAAATAATTCAAAAGAAGTCAAAAAATAAAGCCCAGCATAGAGAGAAAGAAAAGAATAGTGACTATGACTAGATTTCTTTTGTTGTTATTTTTTCAATAGTTATTTTTAAATAATGCATTATAAACTTTTAAAACATCTGTTTTAAAAATTCCAACCAAAAAATCTAGTCTTTGTATCCCACAGATTTAAAATGGGTTCTATGGACCTTGTCCAGTCCTTTCTGTGCTTGGATCACCCAACTTTGCTGGATATTTGAAATTTTATACAACTGCTCTACTTTAAAGATACTCAAAGATATATTGGAAGAGTATGAGGAGAGCACAGAACATTCTTTCTGAAATCCACATAAAAATCTATGTTTTCCTTACTTCCTATTATATCCACTTTCTCCCCTGAACAAGAAATTTTGATCATCTATTTGGTGATATTAGCTAGAATTTCTTTGATTCCAGTAAGTTCAAGACTTTTGAAAAATCATAAGTTAGGAGAAGTCCCCTGCCCCCTCACTTCACCCAGCACTTTCTCTATTTATCTTTTCTCTAAGGCAAAGAATAATGAATGTTTAGCTGATTGAATATGGCAAATGGCACCTGTAACATAAGATTTTTAACTATTCTATTGATTAATTTTCAAAATATGTTTTAGTCACTTCTTTTGCTTTTTTTTCATTTTTTTGATCACAAGAAATATGTGCCTTTTAATAACCTTGTAAGTTGTATCAATCATGCCTTTTATTTTCTGTATTTTCTGATGTTTTGACATCTGTTGACTTCTGATCCAGGAAAGAATGCCCCATGGATGGCCAATTTCTAGAGACAGTAAAGGGCTCACCTGCAAGTGCACCTTTCATACGCACACCAACCAATCCAAACTCCATAACCCCCACTACCTCTTCTACTGAGCCTTTATACTTTGGACCACTATTCATCTACCCTGATCACTCCATATGTGCCATAGCCTGCTGAAATTATTCAAACAAACCAATCCTAAACCTAAAATTTTACCTTGTCTTGCCTTCCCACGGAAACCACAATAAAGTCTCTTGCCCATGTTTTCCCCTCACTCCCTCTATTTCCTGACAGACCCTGGTGTTTCCCCTTGTGACTTCTGCATGGTGTGGCATGTCCCTCCTCTTGAGGACTGTAACAAGCTATTATTTCAAATGTCAATTGTCTCCTGATCTGTTCCCCTCACCATGCCTGAATAATAATAAAACCTACGCTTTAAAACATAAGGATAATGACGTATCTATCAAACAATGAGTCTGATAATTTTATTAGGCCAAGTTACTAAAAAGTTAAATGCTTTGTAAAAGTATATATATTTTAAGATGTTTGATATCAATTGCCTAAAAACCCCGGAATAGTGAAACAATTTACACTGTTTCTTATACTGCTTGAGAGTATTTATTTCCTCACATTCCCGACAGTATCCTGTAAAATAATTCATTATAAAATTTGCCAATATGCAAATATTTTGCTTCCCTCAGGTTCGTTGGGCTCTGATAAAACCCCAGCAAGTTGTTCTAGTTAATTAGTTTCTCCTGAGGGCAGACCTTGTTAAGAAGAACAGGATTCTCTGGCATTTTTCAGAATGTTTCCTTTTTTTCTATTCCTGCAGGAAGCACGAGTAGTTTTTCTCCAGTGTTCAACCTGAGCCTGGCAGAGCTCCAGGATGTAAATTCATGAAAGTATTGGGGACATCAAATGACGGGGTCCTCTTGTAGTATTTACTCCTTACTGAGCCTACAGCAATTAGTCAATTACATTTCAGGTTTTCCTGCCCTGGCGCTGGTTCCCATAAAGATATATGCTCTCCTTAGGTAAGTTCTGATGCTTTGTGTATTACTGTCTATCTCTCCAATTTGGGGACAGCAGTTTGCCCTGTGACCTTACTTCTCTTATGGATCTAAGAACAGTTGTTGATTTTTTAGTCTATTCAGCTTTTTACTTGTTCTTAGGATGTAGTGGTGACTTCCAAGTTTCTTATATTCTGGCCCTTGTGTACTATTCACTATGGCTTTTTGAACATGGCCATACCTCTGGGTCTCGGCCATCCTCTATCCAGTACATGGCTGATGATGTTAACCCCATAACTTACTATAGGACACCTCATCCTTAGCCAGAGTGGCTCTTTGCAGGCCTGCTGTTTCTTTTTAATAATTTTTTAAATTCACCCTATAGTTGTACACAGAAACTTAGGGTCAACCTAAAGAACAGTGGAGCTGAGGAATCCACACTTGGTGGAGGAGAAGGCTGGCTTAGGGATGCTTGACTAGATATCTCCCCCCATCCATTTCTAACCTACCACCTGAGAGGGAAAATCTTGCTCGAGTCCCACAATAAATGCAAGGATTTTTCTAAGGAGCTTTCAGTTTTTCCGGGCTTCATTGGCTGAATCTATACTTCACAGAAGAATGTTCCAATCAACTTTACTCCAACTCACTTCTGAGATTATAATGGTGAAACAGTCTATATGAAATATATATTTGGGGGAGAGGAAATTTAAAACTTATTGGTTTCATATATATATATATATATATATATATATATATATATATATATATATATATATAAAATATTCATTACATTGGTTTTCTATTTGACTTGGCCTCTGCTCTAGATAACCACTGTGTCCATGTATAGTCAATTTTCTTGGTTATTGTGCTAGCCAATTTGGAAGAAATTAAAATTTTTTCACTTAACTGAAATTTTCTTCTTTATTTAAGAGCTTTCCTACAGAGAGTTCTTTGTATGATGACAGGAAGAAATTTGTTCGGGGCAATACCTGTTGCTTGCAGGTGATATTGCTATGCCTGCACATAATTTTTCTGAAAAATGTTGCCATTTGAGGATAAAATCTCTCCTAGGGTAGGAATACCTGTCCTTCTGATGTCACAAATTACACTTTAGACCTCACTTTACTGGGTTAGAATATTTCTGTTTTGATTAAGAAACAAACTTACCAATTCCTGGGTTATTAAAACCTCTATTCCTCTATTAGTAAGTCAGAGTAAAAATCAGTTAACCACAGACTTTTCTATTTGTTGTAACTTTATACTTCTTGTAGTCTCAGAATGGCTTTCATTGCAGCAAAAATGACTCTTACTGAATGACTCAAAGATGCCATAAAATACCGAATTGTCCACTGCATTCCATTAAAATATTTACCTCCAAATTTTAGAAATATTAAGAGGATTTTCTTCATCTATTTCACATAACACTGAATTGTTTTTGCAGAAATGGGAATTATGTGCTGGCAATGGAAAAATTCCTTCAACACGATACCATCTTCACTATGTCTGGGAGAAATTCTTCTATTCAGCACTTGGTTTACACCGTGCTCCAATTTTAGTGTTAAAAGAAGTTTCTCCACTAATTTTTCCCATTTTGGCAAATTCAATGAGTTCATGGAATAGAGATTTTGAATACCATTCTTTTATGCCATTTTATCTAGAAGTTCTTGAGCTTAGTTTAGAGGAATAAGTAGAGATTAATCAGATGAGGAGAAGATGAGTGATCTTCCAGGCAAAGAAAATAATAATAATAAACACATAAAAAGTCTCCAAAGTAAATCATCATATTACATATTCTTGGCATGTTCCCAGAAATATAATGAAAGATTTCACTAACAACTGTATGTAGAAATTAAGAAATTGATAAAAATCTATTAGCTTATTCTCTATGTAATCAGAATTTGCAATATCAGATGATAGTATATATTTTTCCTAGATTTATTATTTATAAATTCATACATTGAAAACTTTTACTAACTTTAAAATTTATACCTGTGTGGAAAATAATCACTTCAACATCAATTGTATTTCCGTAAAATTCTAAATGTCTTATTTCCTTGTCTAATAATGACAAAGTTTGCAGAGTCAGTTACGAACCTGCCAAAGTAAAGAAAACAATATTATTTGATAAATTTGTAAGTTACTAAGTCAGGGCTAATGTAAGAAAGAGTGTGATTTAAGAATGCCTGATATTTGGAGGCATCTATTGACACATTTGGCAATTTTCCATAAAAGGAAGTGCAACGTGTTCATGATTTTCCCCGATGCAATCCCATGTAAGAACTCAGAGTTCAATTCACAAATCACATGAAATGATTTAGCTCCTTCAAAGTAACTGTATTTTTAAAATACTGTTACTAAATTATAAAGGGGGTTATCACTTTTTAAAGCAATGACCACTGGTTTAGGACAACTTCTAAAATTTTTTCTAAAATATTATTATTAATAATCTTGTACATAAGAATTAATCAAGGGTTATTTACATCAATTCTTCAACCTTCTCCACTCATCAGCCTCCTCTCTTCACTGGTTTCTATCACTAGGCTCACAGTGAGATGAAATGATAAAGGGATATCATTTTTCCATGGGAACTGTATAGAACACCACTTCACTTGGCTTTAGAATGATACTGTTTTCTTCGTCAGTTAATGTATTTTATATACATTTCTAACAGGTGTTGGAAAAAACCTACTCCCTGCTTACAGAAAAGTCATGTTTCACAGCTAGAACTCAGATGTAAATGGAGGGTTGTATTTCACTGGAACAAATACCTGTTTAAGCTAGTAATTACCATTTATAGTAGTGTCCTTAAAATGTCTAACAGCACCTTGGCTCCCCTGCACTATCTATGCTAATTCTCAGACAAGAATTTCCTGATGAAAACCAACCTTATAAATCTTTCAAAGTGATCATAAAGATACTCTTTGTGAAACTGAAAAACCTTTAAATTGTCAATGATAATATTGTGTGCAGGGACATATCTTAAACCCATGGATCTATATCATTTAGCAACAGGAATTCAATATGCTACATAAGTAACAAGTACTGTGCAATTATCCCCATTATCAAGAGTGAGAGACAAAGTGCTAGGAAAGTTAAGCAGGTTCCACAGGCCACACAAAGAGAACTTGTGTATTTCCTAAAGAATTTTCTGAAATGAATTAATTAATGAAATTTCATCAGATACCTTAATAATTTCTAAGTCAGAACACTGAAACATTAATTACTAAGCATAATTTTAACTTTCTATGTTTTTGCCTCTTCTTATATGCTACAGAGAGACTATATATCTTTGGGTCTATTAAAGAATATGTACATTTTTGCCATTTTGAGTTGTATGAAGTATGGCTATAGAAAGTTGTGTTGTATTTATGAGCTCTGCAAGACTGCAATGATGCTGCTGTGTAGCCCCAGTTGTCTCCCCCAAGTTTTTTCTGTGAAATTGAAATTACTTGGGTTAAAAGTTATGATTAATATATGTGAATGAAACTCTATTTAGGAACAAGAATTTCAGAGAAATACAACTCTGCACATATTTGTTTGTTAAGGAAAATGTTAGTTTTGTCCTAAAGGACTGTTTTATTGGTCTCTGAACCCCTCTGCACTCTTCAAGCTTATTGAGGACCCCAGAGAGCTTTATTTATGTATCATAACTATTAACGTTTACCATACTGAAAATGGAAACAGAAACAGAAATGTTAAAATGCTTACTTGCTGATTCATTTGAAGATACTGACAGTGAATGCATGGCATGTTAATAATATTTTAATGATGTTATAAAACTTAGTTTTAACCTCATGAACCCCCTGAGATGGTTGTAAAGTAAAACATCAGTTTGTTCCAGAATATGAAGAGCACAATGAAGGACACAATTTTTAAACGAATTTTATTTGCCTTGGTTTATAATACTTGAGTTTGAAAATTATGAAGTATTTAAAATCTTGTAAAATGGGGTAATTTCAATGTGCTTGTTTCCTAACTGTTTATTGCCTTCAGTTACAAATATAAAGGGTTATTGTTTTCTTTTGTTTGTTTGTTTTTTTGGTGTAACCTGCCTAGAACAACAAAGATTCTATGTCTACCATAATAACCCTCTATGGTTTGTGTTGACTTTATCATGTCCTTGATTATTTAAGAAAATAGTGGTTTGTCATTAAAAAAAAATTGTCTGTTTGCTGTGGAAAAGACAGTGATAAAAGGAAGTACTAATTATTGAGTGCCTACTAGGTGCAGGTAGTGTCTCCAAATTCTTTACCTTTGGCATCTTGATTTTATTCTCAAAACTAGTTGTATTTACAGAAATAAAGCCATAGATGTAGAAAACAAACTTATGGTTACTAGGGGAGATGGGGGGGCATAAATTGGGAGATTGGGATTGACATATACACACTATTATATATAAAATACATAACTAATAAGGACCTACTGTATAGCACAGGGATACCTTCTCAGTACTCTGTAATGACCTATATGGGAAAAGAATCTAAAAAAGAGTGGATATGTGTATATGTATATCTGATTCACTTTGCTGTACAGCAGAAACTAACACAACATTGTAAATCAACTATACTCCTTTAAAAATTAAAAAAACAGTTGTATTTTATTATACTGTAATGCCGCAAGTACATTTTGTTACCTTCAAACCTCAATTTTAGTGTATATCCTATGATAAAGAAAACTTTATATTCCATTAACCCTTGTAGTACCAGAAAATTCTTTCCAGTTCTTCCACTCTCCTATGTCATACTTTCTTGATAATTTATACAGATGAAGTTCTCATAATGACTTGGTTTTTTCAATAATGCTTATAACATTGTCACATGACAAGGATGGCTCATAGTTATCTAGCTCCTTACATGGGCCTCAGTTCCCTTATCTGTAAACTGAAGATATTTGATTAGTGTATTCCTAGGACCCAATCCACTCTAATATTCAATGCTGTATGATTGTGTTGTTCCATTCATTATCTCCCTTCTATGTGAGAAGGCAGCAACAATGCACCTTCCCAGTCAAAAAAGGAAAAGCAATATTACTCTGTCTTACACATGTTGATTCTTCCTTCACCCTTTCACAAAAGGGCTAAATTTCTACTCTACTGACAAGACTGATTTTATTTGATAATTAATAGGTTGAATCAAAAAATTCCAATGACACAGTCTTATCTCTGAAATATAGTTAGTTAGTCCCATCCAAACCACTTGAACTAACAATGGGAAAAGAAAGGGTGGTTTCTTAAAGTGATGCTGGGCAAGACAAAAGCCTCACTCTACTTTGGCCAATGAAACAGAGAAAAGGAGGTTGTGTTGCACTGAATGTCAAGTTACAATCTAGCATCATTATTATATTACAGGGAATATTTTCTATGGAAAGAGTTGTACTTAATTCCCATGTGTACAGGAGATAGTATTTGCCCTAAAATAATCCAAATCCATGGTTACAGCAAGGTGCTTTCTAATGGAATTTTACTTTGAAAATAATTTTAATTTCATTCCTAAAGCATGAAAGAACTAATAGAACAACACTCATTTATATGCACCAAGAAATTCTTCTAATGAATAAATCAAAAATTTTCTTGGAGTTAGTAACATATCATTTTACCTTTAGAAAAGGGAATTGCTTTGTCCAGTTTCACCATTCCCTTTGCACCACGACTTGAATTTCTCTCTATAAAACCCAGAAATTTTCAGAGAACATTACAGAAGAGTAATATCATACATTCTTCCTTGGCACCTTGAGCACTGTATAAATACGATTTCATTCTGGGCTTTTCTTTTTTCCCCTTTAAATATTGAAGCTTAGTTGTATCAGTAAGTAAGCAAAAACCCTTTCTAAATTTTTGGCCAGGATATCAGGCTTCAGGGAATGGTTTTATAGTTTACTGATACTCTTAACAATTTGCCCTGTGATATAGCTGCAAAATAATTTAACCTGTAATGATTTATGATAAATAATGTATACTGTCTGCTTTGAATTTACCAATGACAAAATTACATGATGCGCCTCCTAAAAGGACATGCCTATTATTCAGTACAGGTTAACTCATTCAATAAATAGAGAAGGAAACAAAATAAATTATGCTTATATTCCTGTTTCACACTTAGAGGTTGTTACATAAATGGGCCAAAGATGCATTGTCCTAAATGGCCACACACTGTTTATTTCTTCACGGCAGCCAAGCCTGCTAGCCCAAAGCTTACAGGTGCCAAACTCAAATTCTTACACATTAAATTGTTTTAAATATACTCCATACAAACATATTTTTAGCCATTTAGAGTCTATCTACTATGTATACTCCTCAAAACTTGCCCAATATGTGATAACCATTGATAAGACAAACCCTGTGGCTATAAAAGACCCCAAACCACAAATGCCCTTCCAAACTCTGACCTGGAAACTCCCAGCCTTACTGCTGACTGACATCACCAAGACATATTTGCCCTGCTCTGATGTTCCCTTCTCTGAGGAGGTCCAGTCTCTTGCCCTATTCCCCTTCTGAGTGGTTCCTCATGCCAAACTCACCCTCATGCAGCCCTGTCCAGGCACTGACCAACAAATCTTGCCATGTATTACTGCCTCTCGTGGTCCTGTCTCTTCCTTGATCATTTCCAAAATCTTCAGGCTTACCACACAGGTAATATACTCATTTCAAACTACATAGTTTCTAAGTCTTGCTCCAACTTTCAGAAACTAAGATGAGGAAGGAAATATAATTAATTCAATTAAAGTACTACCTATGAGCTTCTAAGTGAAAAAAAAATGTAATGAGAGCCATTTAAGAAATATTTCAAGGCAAAAATATTTTGTACTAGTCTATTGTCTGGCAATTCATTAAAGGGAACAGCCCAAGGGCAAATATTTTACTAGGGAAATATTTCTAAATGTTTTAAATTATAAAGCAGAACACAAAATGGACCTCATAAATTTAAGAAACAAAGAGGGAGAAGAAGAAGGAAGCTGAGGAGAAGGAAGAAGAAAAGCAGACATTACCCTTACATGCAAATATAAAATCAATACAACTGAAGGAGTTATTAAAGACAATAGTGACCTAAGTCATAATCCTGAAAAATAAAAATAAGCATACTATTTTAATTTTCCTAGAGTAATTAATCTATCTAAAAGCTTTATAAAAAGTAGGTTGCTCTAGCACAAAAATTTCAAAAAATATTTGAATGTCCATCTAACTGATATTTTAGTTGTTCCTACCTATCAGCCCAATTATTTTCCTCTCAGAGAGAAAAGAAAGCTATAGGGAGAAATGTTTAGAGATTTATGTTGGAGTTTTCAGGGGAAATTAGATGGTATACTTTTCTTCTGGTACCTTTGTGGAACTAATAAGGAAATAAAAATATCAATTTTAAAATTCCTCAATTTGGATTAGAAGACTAGATTTTCCTATCTGTAAACAGATGAGTAAAAAAAAAAAGAGTTTAGAGGAGCTGCATAAATTATGCTTAGTATTTGCCCAAACAGCCTCTGTGAGGGGTAGCAGAGAGGAGCCTAGAGGCTTCCTCTCACGGAATTATTCTTATGTAAATATTAGCCAAAGGGTTCAGGTTGTCTCCAACAGTTAAAAACAAGAGGTTTTTTATTGAAGAAAAAAATGTTCAAATCACAGTTTCATTGACTGTGACCTATATGAACTTGAGAACATTTATTAACATGTTTATGCCTCTGTTTCCCCTTTATCTACTATGGGGGGAAAATCAAAACCTGCTCCAGGAAGTGTTGAGAGGGATTAGTAAGGCTTCCAGAAGTGATGTAACCAAGGGTTGATGTAACCAGCAACCCTCTTGTCAAAAGAATTTGTGTCTTTCTATTTTGGTCTATTCTGGTCAAGAAAGTATAACAGTAGTCTTTGACATTACTGGCATTTGATGGGTTAAAAAAGCTTCAGTATTGTTTTAATTTTACTGTCCTTGATTATTAGTGACCTTGAGTACAATTTTATAGGTGTATTGGGCATTTGCATTTAATCTTTGGTAAATTGCTAATTATCATCCATTACCCAAATTTATACTTAGATGTCTTTTTTTGTAATAATAAGTCTATATATACATATATTAATCCAATCACTATGAATTATGTTGCAAACCTTTTCTTACAATCTGGTTCTTATCTTTAACTTTGTATGTATTATTATTATTTTTTTTTGTCTCAATATCTGGCATCTTATGTAAGTGACAGCATGCACAGGGGTGGGGGTGGTTTATAGAGGAAGAATCAAACAGGACTGAATGACATTAAATGAAAAGTTGAAAAAATTTAAATCCTCTTCATCCTATTCTAGCCCCTTACTAGATAGAGTTAGGCATTCTGTTTTAATTATTCATTGGTTACCAAGAGAATTCTAAACAATTAATTCTATATTAATTTCTTGAATTACCACCATTACATAGTTTCCACTGGTAAATTCCCTTAGCTATAATGCTTTCAATTTCATGCATGTAACTCAACCTGGCTTAAAATATAGTATATTATTATTTTATTTCATATAACTTCACCATTTCATAATTTCACAGACCTCAGGGTTAATTATTTTAGATGCTCAATTATATTATCAAGAACCCAGGTTCTTTCTATTCCGTTCCGCCTCTGCAGAATTTATTCCATATTTAGAGGTAGCAAATTGATTACTCAGGTTCTAGGCATCAAATAACTCACATAAAATCCAGAGGAAGAAAAAAAGACATCTTGTCATGTAGTCTCTCTTAGAAGTGGAACTATTCTCACAAGACCCTCAATAGTCTTCCTTTTATTGCTCATTGGTCAGGATTAAGTCACACACTCATTCCTGAACTAATTACTTCGAGGAGTAATTGGTGTACACTTTGAGTAATGCAGGCTTTTTCTGGATGTGTCAGTGGAGTCAGTTTCTAAGATACATGGGTTCAAAGAAAGTATGAATACATTCACAGTATTGATACTTGAATAGGAAGAAAATAATGGGAATGGGCAGTGTAGGTAGTCAACATTATTATAGATTCTAATATAACATGAGGGAATAACATACTTGTCCTTTCTCTCATATCATTGATACCTTTAATTTTTAAAACATTTTATTTTGAAATAATTTTAGACAAAGTTACAAAAATAGAGTTCCTATAATCTTTACCCAGTTTCCCCTAATGTTAATACCTTTCATAACCACAGTACAATGATCAAAGCCAGGAAGGCAGCATCATGATACTATACTATGATAGCTTTAATTTTGTTAGTTATATGTTATCATTTGTGTATTTGCTTCTTTGCAATTTTAAATAAGACACATTAACTTTTGTTCGTTATTTTTCATACTGTGTCTCTTGATTTCTTACCATGTAAGAATAAGAAATCAATGTCTTTACTCTAGTACCTGTTTTTCCACTATAACAGGCTCCTCCACCTTCTCTCTATACTATTACTTTTACATTCACATGGTTTATAACATACTGTACTTCACTTGTAATTGTCTTTTGTATTTTTTTGGTCATAGAGAGATGCTAGATGGGCAATTTTAATTTTAAAATCTGTAACAATTCCAACTGTAGTTCTTAATTTCTTGGCTAATGTTTATTCCAGTTATGAATTATTTTTTGAGGAAAAAATAAATTTTATTTGTTCTAGTTAGTAAAGTTTACTCAATTAAGCTTTCTAAATTCATGACTAGGAGAGTTGTTAATCAGGACCATTTGAACCAGATGTCTGTATACTTCCTGCAACACTAACTTACTTTGTTTTCTGACAAAGTAACTGTCCTTTTTACTTCTATTTCATAAAATTTCAGGTACTACCTCTCATATATCATATCTTAGAATTGATTTTCTTTGATATTCAGTTGAATTTTCTCTTGTCTTCTCTCATAAATTTCTCCTCAGGTTGTTTCATCCAAGCTCAGGGATTCATACATCATCTAGTTGTTGACTCCAAAATTATCTGCACCAAGACCTATCCTCTGAGCTCCAACTTGTACATATCCATTTCATTCCTTTACATTTATCTAAAGCATACCATATTCAAAACCCAACTCTTGATTGATTAAATAAACATGGTTATATTCACTTCTATCACATAATCATCTCTATTCCAATAAATTGTTTCCCTGTGAATTATCTCACATATCCAATCAAGCACAAATCAACAAATTTTGTCAATTTTACCTCCAAAATATATACTAACACATTGTTTTGCCCACCTTCCCAAGCAGATTCCTAGTAAGAATTATCCAAGCTTGGAATTATTAATTCCAAGCAAGAATTATCTGTACATGTGACAGAAGCCCATGTACATTCTTTCACAAAGTGGTGACATCCCAGTGGTCACCCTACATAAACACCTGCCTCCTCTCAATTCTTTCTCTACTATGTGACCTTAGTGATTTGCCTAAAACATACATCAGAGCCTGACTGTTGTAAGACAATTCTCCATGGGTTTCTAGCATGTCTGTATGTCTTGTGAGCAGAGACACTCATCTCCCTTTGTTCTAGACTATCTTTTCAAGGATGTTTATAGGACAAAGATAGAGAAAGACTCTTACTGAGTGCAGAGTAGGCATGCTTACTGTCCAATATAATAAAAATCGTGTCATTTTGTGGAGAAAAAGGGCAGATTTTCTTAATATCCATTACAAAAGATTCCTGTTCCTTAAGCTCAGGGTCCCTTTCCTGCAACACAATCCATTGCCTGTTCCAGCACTTCTCTGGGCCCCCCTGTGTTGCTGCTGTGAAAATTAGAGGCAAGGGGAACTGGCACATATATGTTGATACTCATAGCACTTTCTGTGTCATGAATAATAATGTCTTTTGTCTCTGACTCAAGTCTCAAGTCTTCTACCAGTAGTCTTCTACCTGATTCTAACTTATAAGCTTACAAGTAAGGTAAAATTTCCAACTACAGATGGCCCTCCCTAGCCACAGGTTCATCGTTCATGGATGCAACCACATTAGATCGGCTGAATGTAAGGAACCTGAGCATCTACAAAGCTTGGTATCTGCAAAGGATCCTGGAAACAATGCCCCATGGACACGAAGGGATGACTGCATTCACATACCTTGATACTGTCACTCTCTTATATCAATTTTTAACTATAATACCAAAAAAAGGAATATGCTCTCTTTATCATGACCTGAGAGGCCCTGCATGGTCTGTACCAATGTCTCATTTGGTATAGCGCTACTCTCCCGTTTACTCATTACATGTTAGCCATTCAAACTTTTAGCTCCTTAAATATACCAAGATTTTTCTTGCTTCAGGAATCCTCCTCTTCTACTTATCCTAATATGACTCTCCTTCTTAAACTTTGAAATTCTGCCTCACAACTTTTCAAAAGAAAATCTGTCTTAATCAACCTATTATTCCTTCATTCTTACTCCCTCACCATTACTCACTGTCTGCTACCTGGTTCTTTCCTCTTAGTTCTTACCACAGTGTGTTATTTTATTTGACTGGTTATTTGTTTTTGTCTGTTTCCCCCATTAGGTTGTATTCGTAAATCTTAATACAAAGTTGGAATACAGTTAGTTTTCACCTTGTATGCCAAATGTGTTTGTGACATGTATGATTTTCTATGTCAAACTTATTTTAATGTTAAAAAAAGAAAGAAAACCTTGATGGCCCAAACAATTCTTACATGTACATTAATCATGTCTCCAGAATAAAAAGGAGAAATGCATGTGATAAAAACATATTTTGTTTGCATCTGCAAATGGTTTTTATAATGCATGAAAAATATAAACTTTTAATAATACATTTAATAACTTTCTATTAGCAATTAGACAAAATATATAGTGACCAAAAATCCACATGTAATCAATAATTTTTTCTTACCTCTGTATTAATGTGGTAGTTATTCTATTGTTAAACATGAAATAATCAATGTGTATTATTTTTTACTTTATTGTGGTAAGAACACATAACATGATATCTGTCCTTTTAACAAGTCTTTAAGTGTACATTATTGTTGACGATATGTAGTACAGCAGTCCACATCTTGGCTACTGTGGATAGTGCTGCAATGAATATTAAAGTACTAATATCTCTTCAAGATTCTGATTTCAATTATTTTGGATAAACACCCAAAAGTGGGATTGCTGGATCACATGGTAGTTTTATTTTTAAATTTTTGAAGAACTGACATGATATTTTCATAGCAGCTATACCATTCTGCATTTCCACCAGCTACATCTGCACAGCAAAGGTAAAAATCAAGTGAAAAGACAATCTATAGAATGGGAAAAAATATTTGTAAATCATTATCTGATGATAGTTTAATCTCCAAAATATATAAAGAACTCCTACAACTCAATAGCAAAAAATTAATAACCAGACTTAAAACTTGTCTAAGGACTCAAATCAACATTTCTCTAAAGAAGACATACAACTGGACAACAAGTATATGAAAAAATGTTCAATGTCACTAATCATCAGGGAAATCCAAATTAAACCCACAATGAAATATTTGTTTTAATTGATTGAGGGTATATTTACATGAGCACTTCACTGGAGACAAAGTGGAGAACAGAGTAGAGTTTTGTAAAAATACTGACTACATAGAAAATTATCCCTTTGATGTTACTGGCTTTATTTAACTGTACTTGTCTATATGATTTTATCTCAAATTAATAAAATACTTGGGTCTAGTGAGTTTTCTAACCATTTTGACACTGAAAACGTAAATGATTGAGTTAAAAGCTATGCTTAAAACAATAATTGAAACTCCCAAGTTAGTCACAAATGTAATGTATTGTTCAGTTGGTTGTGCGAGGTATGTATATCAGTCTGATGTCAGTAACAGGAGGCAGGGAGAGGGTTGCTAAGGATGGTTATATAAGACCGAAGGTATGAAATGCACCCTGAGAGCAGGCATCTTAGTCTATCTTAGTGATAACAGCTCCCAAGCTGCCAGTAGAAAGATGCCTCTAGGACGGTAAGAAACACAAGTCACAGTAATTGCAAAAAGGGTAACCTGGCTTTTTTTGTTAGGAGAAATACAGTTTTTGAAGGTAAAATGACTGATACAAAGAATTCTATGAGTTATGTGAACATCAGTATTGCTGGAGGGGTGACGACTGCTTTAAAACCTCCATTATTTCTGCCATACTTTAAACACAGCACTTACCTCAGTTTTCTCTGAGGTCCGTTCACCCAACAGATGGGAAGCCTGCACTGGATCTTAAAGGGCTGTTGACTTCTTTGAGGCTCTAAATTGAGAGAGGCACTGGCCCTGTGGTATACATAAAAAATAAAAAAATAAAAAAAAACAGCAATATGTATCAGAAAAAAAATCTTAATGTTATTTTGTTGTTTGTTGTTATTGTTGTTGTTTTAACTTAAAGGGAACCAAATATCATGAACAGATTTCAGGGCTTTTTCAGACTCTGATTTTACAGTTTCAATGGCAGAATGCAAAATGTGAATGCTATTACTATAGATGAGAAAGATATATAATTGCTGAAATGATGTCTCAAATCTGAGTTCAATAAAAATTAGGAAGGAATGTAATCAAAGTATATTTAATTTTCATATCCATTAAAATTGTACTTAAGGAATCTTGAGAGTTATCTGTTTCAGTCTCTTTCACAATAAGAAGGAATGGTATTGTACACTATTCAGGTATAAGATTGTGCATGTGTGTATGCAGCATGTGTATGTCTGCCTATGTGAGTAGGAGAGATGAAAGAATGGAGCTCTGACTGAATATAAGTTGACTCAGTCATTCTCTATAACATATGTCCACAAAATTCAAAATTGTCAAACATATTGGATAATTAGAAGTGAAGAAAAGGAGAAACTCCAGGAAAACTCTCAAGAGTCCAGTTAAATATGCCTTCCTAGTTTTACTCTAGGGCTAATTCTTAACAGAAAATTTTCAAATATATATATACACACACACATATGTATATGCATGCATATGTATGTATATATGACCCATATGTGTGTGTATAGATGTATATATTCTATCTTCTATTTTAGCTTCTTTAAAGGAGTAGCACAATTCTTCCATAAAAAGGAAACTGTATTTCAATGGCACCTTTTTAAAGATTCTAGGAATTAAACTATTGAAGACAATTTGGTATATCTATTGGTAGGTCAGTTTTGTAGATATATGTTTCTGCGAAATTTATTCATCATATATTATATAGTTTTGCTATATTTGTTCATTTAGTTTACACTAATCAATTGCAACCTTCTCAAGAACTTGAAAGTTCACTGATTTTGGTTCTTTTTATTGCTTTACTCATGGAAGCCAAAAATAATTACTAGAGATTGACTAGCTAAATATATTATCATTTGTCAAGTTTTGTTTGTTTTAAAAATCAATTTATTAATAATTTTCCAATGTTTCAAGATAAGGTTCTATAATACTCATTTTTTAAAGAGCTGTTATGATTGACACTAAGAAGGCAACTGCCTTCAATAAATTTTTGAGGAGCACCAAAAAGCCTTGCTCTACTCCGAAACCCATTCTTACACTAAACCAAAATTACCCATATTAATTGGCTACAAACATATCTAAATTCTAAATATTTTTAATAAAAATTCCTTCTTAAAGAAAAATACAGAATTAAGTCCTTTCTGTGTTTTATGATCTGTCTGATTTCCAGGGAGGGCCAACAAGATTAATAGTATAGGTAATTAATGGCCTAATCTATAATATTAGCAGACTTAAATTATCTACTTCACTTATTAACCCACATTCTGATTGACACTGGACTGGAATACATGACACATAAGGCAATATCCCATAGGCCTCTAAGAAAATATGGCACAGATAAATAAGTTTGAGGAGTTAGAGGTAAAAGTGTACATATATGGAGTACTTGGGGATAAGTAGGAGACCTAAGTAGAATTACCAAATAAAACAGAGGATGCTAAATTTAGTTTAAGAGAAACAGTAAATAACCTTTAGTACAATAAGCACGTTCTAAATATTGCCTGAGATATAATTAGACTTAAAAATATACATGCCATTTAACTAAAATTTAAATTTAACTGGGATCCTAATATTTTTCAAATTTTGCATCCTCGGGTCTAAGGCACCAAGGGCCCAGCATGAGACTATCAATTGCTACAGTGGGCAAGAAGAAAACAAGCTTAAAAGTGAGGGATGTAGAGATTATGGTAAACAACTCAAATTTGCCTTGGATGAGTCTAGGGTAGAAGGATATACAACTGAGGATCTTTAAAATCTGAATATTATTTGCTGACAGAGATATTATTAGTTAGGTGCGTTCCTAGTTAGGAATTTTATCTCAATGACTCTATAATAAGTACTAGGAAATTTATAGTTCCATTTAGCTTTCTATAAATACTCATATCCATCTAGCTAAAATAAGTATAGAAAGATTTTTTTATGTTAAACTATAGACTGTTTTTAGGGACTGAGTTACTTGAGCACAAATAATTTGGTTGGTTTTCATTTGGATATTTTTAAAATTTATTAGAAAGTGAAGGATGAATTAAGAAATGATATATTTTTGTTTATTATTTCCTTCTCATTTTGGAAGATGGTATTATTTGGTTCTGTTGAGTATTATTTACTCATTAGATAATTTACTCATCATATAATTGTTACCAGAGAGTAGGTTCTTGACTCATTGCAGAAAGAATTCAGAGACAAGACACAGAGGTCAAGAAAACTAAGAAAGGATTTAGTAAGTGATAGTATGCTCCAAGGGGAGAGCAGGCAGACTCAGGTGAGTAGCTGCCCTGAGTTTCTTTCGCAAGCTGGTTATATGAGGTGTGAAAATGAAGGGGCGGGTTATTCATTGAGGAGGGAGGGGTTTGGGGTCATATTCCCTGATTCTCATCCCAGCTCCACCTTCCCAAGGGGAGGAGGAATTTTTGTCCTTATTTAGTCTTGATTGGAAGTGTCATGGCATCAGTGCATGATAGGTACTTCTTATCTGCAAGGCTAATTTTATTGTAATGATGGCATAATGAGCAAAAGGTTACATTCAAATGCCAGAGATTCCCTCCTTTTCCCACCTTTCTGTGTCTGCCTCTAAGACCCCTGTCACCTCAAGTTGTATGGCTTCCTGTCAGTCCAGAGGTTCCTGCTTTTCTTTGTCTACCCAAGGACCCTGTTGTTCACAAGATGCATGGTTTCCTGCTGCTTGGCCTGTGCCCCCTTTTCTCTGCTCATATCTAGCTATCTGCCTGCTCTAATATAACTATTCCATTCTGATTATAAACTTTCATGGTTAGACTGAAAAGACAGTAACAAATTCAGGTTTATCATTTAAATTATATGGTTTAAACAATTTTCCAAAGATTTATTTTGATGAATGTATTACTCAGAAAATAAATGTGCACATTAGAAAGATGGATTCATTAATTTATAAATCAGCCAGTGAGTAAATTAAGCTGTTTTAAGTCACTGGTTGTATTTACTTACACTGGGAGTGTTTACTTCTTATAAATAAGGATAATTTTAATTCTTATTTTCAAACCTGCCATGTGCCAGTAACTCTTCTAGAGCTGAAAATACGAAAGTGAAGGAAACAGAAAATAGTCAGCCTTTGTGGAATTTATTTGTAAAATGGGGGTGAGACTATGAAGAATATAAATAGATAAAATAAGTAAAATATATAGTATATTAGATATGAGAAGTGCTATAGAGAAAACATAAATCAAGGAAGGAATATAAGGAATGCAGGGACAAGTGGGTTTTCAGTTTTAAATTAGAAAGGAGAAGACTCAGTAAGAAGGTGACAAATAAACTAAGACTTGTAGAGGGTGAGGCAACAAGCCATGTGAATATGCACAGGAGAGTATGCAGGCAGAAAGAACAGTATGTTCAAATCCCTATGGTGCAAGCATGTCTGGTGTGTCCTAGGAACCAAAAGGAGGCTGGAGGGACTAAAATGGAGTAAGTTGGAGGACATTAGTTCAAGAAAGTTACTGGAAGAGGGAAAGCCATGGTTCCGACTGCACAGCATTAGTTGGATCATCTATATGGGTACTGAACTTACCAAGAAAGAAGATGCCTGTACTAATGGAGAAAGACAGTGAGCTAAGAACCTTATAGAATCTAGGAATACCAAGAAGTGCTTAAGAATTGTTAGATGACTTCATGAAGGAAGGTAGTGATTTGATGCCAGAATACTCATTTTCTGGCCCAGTGCTATCCAAAGTATGGGTAAAAAAAATTATTATTTATGCAAGCTAGATTAGACAATTTTTCTTTAGAGGAAGGATACAGGGGAACCTTCAAAAAAGAGATAAATAATTTAGGGGATTTTAATAGGTCCTGCAAATGGTGTAGAAAGTTTCAGGAGTTCTAGGGAAGTGACAGATAGGACAGAAAAGACAATGTGGAGAGACACTATATTCCAGGTGTGAGGAAAGGCCTGGGAGTCTAGTATGTTCTTGTGATGATGAGTAATTGATCAAAGAGACAGAGGGCACAGTAATACTTGTGCTGAAGGAACCAAAGCAGATAATGGTTGTGAAGCTGTGAATATTAGGGGAGTATTGGGAACTCTCCAGAATCTAGTAGAGTTTAAGGCTCCTCCTGGATTTGTGCTATGGGAGACATGAAGGCCAGCAGAGGGTTGGCTTCTGGGGCTGCCAACTGACCCCTGCAGAGGCAAGTCAGATCCAGTAACAGGGACTCCCCTGTCATACACCAGGTTATTTTTTTAGTGCTTATTCTAGAAATTAAAAATTATGTTTTTCTAGTTCATCCTTATCTTTTCACTTAGAGATTGGATCTATTAACTAATAATATCATGTCATTACAAAATTAACATACAGCTCAACATATTCATCCTGGAATAGTCCAGCAAAGGGGGAGTTAATTATTTCAATTAACCAGAGGAAAGTAGGATGTAAGAAGTATTTCTGCATGTGTCTCTGTGTATGTCTATATACAAATACATACTAATATCATTTTTACATATGGTTGTATTTATATTCATGTGATATATAGGCAGATATTTTAGGGAAAAATAGATGCCAGAAAGCCTTGCAGAAAAAAAAAAAGTCCTCATCAAAATGTTAGAAGAATGCCTTGATAATCATATTCAGAATTAAAATAATTTTCAAAGAGAAATTCTAGAGATTTAAGTGTCCCTATTCCTTTTTATTATAATGGCTACATGCAAGTTAACTGTATTTTATTTTTTCCCTTGTTTGAACAAACTTATTTGGGTAAGTCATTAGTCAGCTTGATACATGATACTAAACTATAACATCAAGAATTTTATGCAGGTATTATTATATTTGCATAATGGATATTCTTTAAATTGGATGCTGAAACATTTATTACCTAGAGCTTCTATAACAGCAAGGTATAATGTAGCACACTGAAAACATTGATCCCCATTGGGTTGAAAGATTGCCAAATTGTATAATGATATGTGTGCTCTAAAAGATTTAGAAAGGATATTGCATGCCTTGAAAGACACTTAGCTTTATGGGTTTTCAGCAGGAACATGATTGGTAGAACTAACTTATGGGGTCCTAATCTTGTTTATATCCATTACTGGGAACTACATTTTTTCTTAACCTGTATGCTTCAAAAGAAATATATACATGTTGTCCTAGTGGCCTTTAAGACCAGCTAGGAATTTCCCTGTTAGTAGTTTAAGAAAAGAAAGAACATAGCAATTATGCCTCGTGTCTTATTTCATGTTCTTACTGTGTGACTCCAGACAATAGAGTAAATATTATTATTAAAAGGAAAGTCATGTGAGTAGAAGATTTTAAGAAGTCATTGACATATATAACTGGTAAAAGTAAACAATAAATAAGCTGCTTAAAAGTAAGCACAGTTCATTCAAACACGATAATGTTAATCAATAATTTGATTACATATCAAAGATGCATAAGAAGCTCTTTCCTCTGGCCAACTGAAACTAATCTTTATCCAACTAGTGACTTTAAGTCAAAAAAGAATCTGATTTATTTTTTTAATTAGAAAAAAAAGTTACTTGACCTCATTTTTTTCATTTCACATTTAATGTCTTCCTTTTCTTCACCTATACTACCAAACCTCTCTCAAGGAAACAGATGTCTCATCTCATCCTTCTTTCTCTCTTCCACACATTTCCTCATCTTTGACTCGCAAACCGGTAGTACCCAGCCACTTAGTGTGTGGTTCCTCAGACCTCAAGAATCTCTTCTGCATGTGCAGAGGTCTAGTAATCATTTTCATTTCCATATCATGATGGATCATCAAAGCTGACTTTGCAAAAAGTCCATTATATTACCAGCTACCTTTACCAACTGGTCAAAACTAGATTATTCTTCTAACTCTTCCATTTATGACTATATCTGAATATGGTTTTTCCAGGAAGGTAAGCCTAAAATCTTAGCGCAAACTTTATCCTTCATTCTGTTCTTCTACACTCAATTAGTTATCAATTTAATTCAAGATTAATAAATTATTAATTGATAATTTTCATATCACATGATTACCTTCCTACAATCATTGCATTGCTTTAAGTTCTCATGAGTTTATGAGCACTTAATTTTAGTATACTATAATTTCCTAACTGGTAGAACTAATCTCACACTCTTCAAGTTTCTATCTTATACAAAATATCTAGCTGCTTTAAGTGTCTTCATAACTATTTCTCTCATCTGCTTAATTCTTATTGTTTCTTTGTCACACCTGTATTATTCCTTTCATCTGGCAGTCAGGACCTTCCATAACCTTGTATCTTTCCATTTTTTCTAGTTCTATCTAATAACACTCCTTTATTTATATTTAACATTTAAATTAAACCAGACTACTCACATATGACTTAGATGTCAAGTGTTCTTTCCTATATACTTGTCTTTGTTTTATTGACTCTTTAACTAGAATACCTTAAACACCTACAGATTCTATACAGCCCAAATTAAAGATTACTCCCTAAACAGTCATTCCTGAACAACCTACTTTTTTTCTTTTTTTAATCTTCCTTGACTCACCTCTTATAGTTTTTTTATTACACACTATGCGGCTAACTAAAAGATATACTACTCTTTATCTCATATAATCTAGGCATTAGGATGCTCTCTGTGAATGCACAGATAATTTAAAAAGATTATTTGTTTTCAATCAGCAAATATTTCTTCCTTATTTTTAGCTTTATCAGGACAGAACTTCAGAACTCTAATTATAAAATGTATGAATAATAAAAACTATATGCCTCTCATTAAGTCCACACTGAAAAAAGTAGTGAAATAATCTTTTATCAATTTGTATGCTGTCTTGATTTAATAATGTTAGGCAGCTGCATTATAAAATAATCCACATAAAGTCAGACACTAAATAATACCACTATGTACAAACTATGAATTACCCTTTTAATTGAGGGGGGAAAAATAAAATTTTAGCAAAGAGGGTAAGGCATTTATTTCCATTCTCTCTACTGTTTATTTTTTTAAATGAAGATTGTTTACTTTTAATTTTATAATCATGGCAGTGGGATAATAAATTTCTGTGATTTCATTATAAAAAGTAAGAAGGTATTAAATTGGAGAGAAAGGACAAGATTAGAATTTTTAAAATTAGAATAACACATAATTTATTTTCAGGGACAAAATTTAACTGAGGTAAAACTTAACTAATTGTGACCAAACAGCCCCAATTAAACTTTATTCTGCATTGACACTTAAACCATTATTTGCTTCAGACTTTATTTTTCTAAATATGTTTTTTTCACTGCCACTAGAAAAAAATGAAATCTCTCATGAACCCTTCTCAGGTAATTTATTTGCTTTAAAACAAAAAAGGAATCTTGCATGGTCTTCACACACAAGGACCAATTTTAAGGATGTACACTAAGACTCTTAAATGAAAAATACATTTTAAGTAACAATATTATTAATTTTAGATGGCTGACATTTTATTTCCATTTTCATGACAGCAATGAAGTAGTATTTAAAAACCTATTAAATCTCATTGAGATATATGATGAATACATGTATTCATTTTCATGTATATTTCATGCAGGATTAGGCCTTCAGGAATCCACACCTCAATACAAATGAGTAGCTTGTAGTAGACCCATGCTTTCAGAGAGAATGCTTTAAAAAGCCAGATAAAATGTTTAAAAACAACTAAATGTAACCTGGAAATTAGAGAATTATCAAGGCAAAATAACATGAGGAAGAAAATAATCAATGAATAAATATAAACATGCTAATATAAGAGATATTCAACAACTGTTTTCTCTTATAAGGCCTAAAATTCTGAGTGCCAGGAAAGACTCTGAGCATGCTTTGCAATATAGCTGATTCACTTTGTTATACAGCAAAAACTAACACAACATTGTAAAGCAATTATACTCCATTAAAGATGTAAAAAAAAAAAAAAAAGACTAAAGGCCTCTACTAAGAGGCAGAGAAACCAGCAGAGATATTAATGATCCTGGGGGGGGGGAGTTTTCAGTTTCAGTTTTCCAAAAATAGAGCCATAACTGTAGGGAAAAGAGTGCTATAAACTATCTGATGTGCCCCTCTCCCCAGATATTTGTTAACTTGTGAAACTGCAAATGTATGAGGCCAAAAGTCAGTCAAAATGTTTACAAAAGTCAGAGTAGGTATTTTGACAGTTTGTAGTTCTGGGAAGACAGCTATTGAAGATAAAAGTTAGAGTTCAAGACCTGTGTGTAGGTGAGTGAGGGGCTTCATGAAACACCCCCAAAGATCTAAATGTAAACTATCCTACAATCAAGTCTTGCCCTAATTAGATTAATGTAATCAACCCATACTCCTTTATTTTCTATAAGAAAAAAGTGTGAACATTCTCTGTAGGAAGAGAACATCTATATACTTTATAATTTCTCAAACACAATGACAGGCACTTAAGGAAAAATTACCAGGCACAGAAAAAGGCAAAATATATTTTTTTTAAATAGTGAAAAGAAAAAAAAAAGTAAATTACAAGTGATAGAGATATTGGAAGTAGTAGACTGTAGAGGAAAATATAGAGAAAAGAGAAGAAAGAATTAAAAATGCACCAGATTCTGAGATCTACATTAAATAATAAAATGAAAACTTTAAGAGAGTTTAAAAAACTGAAATTAAGAAATAAACAGATAAATTTAACAGGATATTAGACTCAGAGCAGAAAAAAAAAATGTTAATGAAGTATAACGTTAATATAAAATGTCCAAACTGAAGATCAGAGAAGAAAATAAAATAAAACAGAACCACACAATCATTAAAGACCTAAATTTAAAGAGCTCATATGATTAGGTCAGGCTCACTCAGATAACCTCTCTATCATAATGTCAATTGATTTGTGAGTTTAATTAAAGCAGATTACTCTCCAGAATGTGGGCCTCGTCCAATCAGTTCAAAGTCTTAAGAGCAAAGACTGACGTATCCTGAAGGAGAAGCAATCTGTCTCAACTGCAACATAAAAATCCTGCCTGAGTTCCCAGTTTACCAGAATTTTCTGTAGTTTTTGGATTCAAAACTATAACATCAACTATTACCTAAATTCCTAGCCCATACCTTGCCCTATAAATTGCAGACATACATATGAGACCCCATGAATGCATAAGCCAATTTGTCATTCCTTATAAATAAATAGATAGATAGATATAGATATAGAGAGATAGAGTGATAGCCTACTGGTTCTGTTTATCTGGAGAACTCCAGTTAATACAAAAGCCAACAGTTATCAATAAGATAACATTTTAGAAGATTTAAGTAAAGGAGAATTTCTCAAATACAAATCCAAAACAAAAAGTAAAAGAAAACTGCAACTGTTCTATATCTCACTTAAAAGAAAATTACCTACTAAGGGAAAATTTCAAATCCATATGGCTTAACTGGTAATTTCTTCCAAACCTTTAAGTATGAAATAATGTCAGTCTCATTGAAAATCTCTCAGAAAATAGAAAAAAATAAGAATGAACAATAAAAAAACTTCAGGCGATGAAATCAGCATTTCCTTAATTCAGTAACTTGGAAAAAAAAAAACTTTACAAAAAAAAAGCATAAGACAATTTCCTTCATGAACATTGATGTAAAAATCTTAATATTTTAGCATATTAAATCTAGAAATAAAGTACAGTATGTGAAAACTATTTTGCATTTATTCCAGGAATGCAATGTTAGTTTAATCTTTGAAAATCAATCAGTGTAATTCACATTAATTAAATAAAGGCCAAAAGAGTCACATGGTCATCTCAATAGATGTGGGAGAAAAAAAGCTGTGTAATATAATTTGGGGTAGGCAGAATTTTAAGATGACTCCCAAGATTCCCAGCCTCTGTTGTACACACTTCTCCCAGTTATTCATTCAAATGTTAATCTAGGTATTGTTGTGAAAAGAATTTGCAAAATTAATGAAGTTCCAAATCAATTAACCTTATAGCAAAAGCTTTAGGCAGCCTCTGGAGTTGAGAACAACTTGTGGCTGACAGCAGGCAGGCAAAGAAACAGGGACCTCAGTTCTATAACTTAGATCTAATGAATTATGCCAAAAACTTGAATGTGCTTGGCAGCAAATTCTTCCCCAAAGCTTCCAGGCTAGAACTCAGCCCAGCCAAACCTTTGATTTCAGTCTTATGATATCCTGGGAACAGAACCCAAACACTTTGTGCTAGACTTCTTACATACAAGATTGTGAGCTAATGAATGGTGGTTGTTTGAAGCCTCTTGTGTTATGCAGCAATAGAAAACTAATATAGAATTCAAAATATATATTGTAAATTTTTAGGAAAGTAGAAAGAGAACATTAAAATAAAGAATCTCTGGAAAAAAGATAAATAAAATTACAGTAAGCATCAAACTTAATGTTGAGATATTCATGATTTTCCCCCATTATATCAGGACTAGGATAAAAATGTTATCACCATTTCTATTCACCATTGACTGGAGTTCCTGTCCACAGTGATAAGATAAGTAAATATAAATGAATTGAAGAGGGAGAAATAAAAATGTCATTATATAAAAATGACAATGATATATGTGGAACATTTGGAAGACTCTACAAACTATTAGAACAAATATGTAATTTTTTTTTCTGGAAATGGTTTTTATAAATACCAGAAACAAACCAAAAAACATGAAATAAAAATACTATCTACAAAAAACATTCTAATAGCTAAGAACGAATTTAACAAAGAGGTAAAATTTGTTTTCTGAAAGTCATTAAATATTATTGGGAAAAATTAAAGACAAACCAAATAAGTAGAAGGATATACCATCCTCGTGAAAAGGAACACTTAATATTCTAAAGCTGTCAATTCCACCCAAAATGACCTATAAAAACAATCCAAACACAATAATAATCATCCCAGCAGGGGTTCTGAAGCAGCCAAATAGACTCTCAAATTTCCATCTAAATATAATTTTTATGAATAACCAAGCACTCTTGAAGAAGAACAAAGTAGAAGGACTCACATTAACAGGTATCAAGGCTTTTATAAAGCTATATTAACATGGTCAGTATAAATGCAATGATAAAAGAATAAATAGTAAACTAATAGGTCAGAATGGTTTCCAGAGACATATATATATTGCCTATTTATATATTTCCACTTGATTTATAAATGACATGACAGTGCTAAAAGGAAAAGATGATCTTCTCAATAAATACCACTGAGTCAATTGGATATTTATATGGCAAAATATATTCCATCTTACTCCATATGGTACACAGTAAAAATCAATTTTAGTTGTATTGTAGAAATGTGAATGCAAAACAATAAAAGTTCTTTTTATCAAGACAAAAAAGGTAGCCATAAAATGGCAAATAGCACTACATTAGAATTAAGAATTATACCACTGAGAGTCAAAAGTGAAGCCACAAATTACCAGAAGATATTTTCAATGCACATATTTGACAAAGAACTTCTGTCTGGAATACATAAAGAACTCCTACTATTGATAAGAAAATTACTCACTATGCAACAGATAATATGGGCAAATGATTTGAATTTACACACTATTAAAAATGATATAAAAATGGTCAATAAATTTATGAAAACATGTTTAAAATCATTAGTCATCAGAAAAAGCAATTTAAAATTACAGTGCAATACAATTGCACACCCAAAAGAATGACTAGAATGAAACAAAGACAATGACAAATGTTAGAAAAGATACAGTGCAAATGAAAATCCCATTTACTTCTGGTGTCAATTTAAATAGGGTCACACAACCAATTGCTTTGCACTATCTTCTAGTGCTAAACATATAAACATCCTGTGACTCAGCAACTCCACTTACTTACCTAAGATAAATGTGTACTTTATTCAACAAAGACATGTGCAGTCCTTTACATGATGGCTCCAATTATAAACAAAAACAAAAAGAACGGCCCATCAAATTGAGTAAACTGTGATATATTCATGCAGTGTAATGCTATACCACTACGAATACAAATGAACTTGCTACATGCAACATCATGGATAAACATCAGAAACATAATGCCACAAAATAATTCAGTCAGTACAATTCCATTGTTATATAGTTTTAGGGCATACATGAATTATTTAAAATGAGGATATGGATTACCTTATGAGAGTAAGACTGAGTAGGAAAAAGAATGAGGGCATTTAGAGTTACAGTAATATGCTTCTTGTGTTGATTACAGGAAGTGAGTTTACTTAGTGAAAACTGTTGATATATACTTATGATTTGTGCATCTATTGATATGCATCTTCCTAAATAAATATGTGAACTCTAAAATTATTTTTCATTGAATGAATGCATTGACAATCTGGGAGCCAGGTCTCTCAATTTCGGAAAACTAAGTCGAAAAAACAGAAAGGGAGAAGACTAGAGTTCACTTTGTGGTTTTTTATTATATTGGGAGGAAGGAGGGGTAAGAGAACAAGAGGGAAAGGGAGAAGGGAGAGAGAATGAATCTCCAAATACAAGTAATATCTATTAATATTTACATTTCTTAGTTGTGTCCAATGAGAGTACCCTGAAGCAATGATACTGAAATAGTTAACACTTCAAGCACTTGGATGTTCCTATCAAAATCTCATTTCCCACTTAAGGAATCAATACTCCTTAGAGTAAGGGGTAAATCCAATATTGAAGCAGGGAAAGTACAAGATAATCCTGGAATATGTTAATCGTATTGTGCCTAAAAGTGCTTGAAAAATGATAGAGACATCAAAAGGACATAGTTGCTGTCATGAAGGGACTCTCACAAGTGTAATTTGGAAAAATTTGATTATCAAAATAAAGATAATAATGGATTATAATGCTCTAAATAACATAGGACAATATGAGTCCATACTACTATTAATAAATTAAGGAATAAATAAATACATGTACTAGAAGGGAAACTCCTTCTTTTCCTTTGAATGGCAACTTAAAAATATAGACGAAATGATGAAGTTAGAAAATCTTCCAGCAATAATCATAAAATTAATGATAATTTGATGAAAAAATGATATTTACATAGTCTCAAAGAATTTCACCCCAAATACTTCTCAGTTACAGAAGGAAAAATAGAAAATTTACAGTGGAGAATCCTGAGGGACACTACCTTAAGAAAGTGATCTTAATTGACATCAACAATACTGAGAATAATACAATAGCATGTCTGTGATATTCCTCCATAAGGTGCATAATTTGAATCAAATCCTGAGAAAACATCCAACAAACATAAAATGGAAGACATTCTACTCCTCAAACATAACCAGGTCAAGCAAGATTATTAAAGAAACTCTGCCAAATTAAAATTACTAAAGAGATATAGCAACTAAATCCAATGAGTAATTCTGTATTGGATCCTGGATCAGGGGAAGAACAAAACCTATAAAGGGCATTATTGAGACAACTGACAAAATTTAGGTATGAACTGTGGGTAACATTTGAGCAATACCAAAATTTTTATTTTGATAAAAATACTGTGGTTTTAAAAAGAATGTCCTTGTCCTTGTTTTTAGGTCAAGGGAATGCACACTACGACATTTAGGTGCGAGAGGCATGATGTATTCAATGTACTCTCCACTATAAGATTTATTTTCATGCCTAATTGTGTCCATTTCTTTGTGATTAACCTTTGGAAATCCTCTGAATTTCCTGGCTTAAACCCTGAGGGGATATAAAAAACATTTTCTTACAAACGAATGAGCTACTGGTCATAGCTATGAATTTGATCCAATGCATGAATGATGCTAGTCTTTAATGGTGCCCTATTGGATTACATCTAAAACACATTGGTTGGTTCAGTTGTGCACTGTAACCTTAAAGCTGCAAAGAAAATATGTACATACAAACTCACCTTGAAATATGCTGTTTGTAGGCAGTTCATACTGAGCTTATATTTATGTGTTTATATCCATATTCTTGACATATTATTTATGTTAGAGTCTGCCACCTGAGTGCTGTATTGACTACACAGTGAGGTTTAAAACAGTATATAGCCATTTAAAAAACAACCCATCTGGGTAAGAGAAGGCAATTACCATTATTGCCTGCCACTTATGTAAGTTAAATCCCATATATAAATATATTCTCAAGAGACTGTGATAGATTGCCTCTTTGTTAAATTAAGAAGGTTCAAAGAGTGACATTTCATAAAAAATAGCCCTGCTGTTTCTACACAGGCTCTACTACTCATATTTGTAATCAGACTCAAGTACACAATTGGACAGAACTTGCCTGGATTCATAGCTCAGTTTCATATCTAGAAATTTTTTTTTGATGGATAGCATGTTGCCAGAAAGCTCATCTGGTGATTGGAGATAGAGTGAAAAACATTAAAGCAGGCACATAAGTAACAAATCAATGACTAAAGCATGTTTTTATTGACACAATCATAACATTGAAACATTGCTAGGAAATAAATATTATTGATAATATTTTTGAATATTTTTTTTTCTTTTAGCCACTATGAAATGTAATGTGATTTGTAAGGGTGTAGAAGTGTAACACTGTGTCGCATATCCTATCCTATGTGGGCATGCATATTAACCAGTGAAACAAGGACTCTGAATAAAACAACTTAAAAAACAATGTATCAACATCTTTGCTCATTAGAGAAATGCAAATCAAAACTACAATGAGATATCATCTCACACCAGTCAGAATGGCCATCATCAAAAAAATCTAGAAACAATAAATGCTGGAGAGGGTGTGGAAAAAAAGGAACACTCTTGCACTGCTGGTGGGAATGTGAATTGGTACAGCCACTATGGAGAACGGTATGGAGATTCCTTAAAAAACTACAAATAGAGCTACCATATGACCCAGCAATCCCACTACTGGGCATATACCCTGAGAAAATCATAATTCAAAAAGAGACATGTACCAAAATGTTCATAGAAGCCCTATTTACAATAGCCCGGAGATGGAAACAACCTAAGTGTCCATCATCAGATGAATGGATAAAGAAGATGTGGCACATATATACAATGGAATATTACTCAGCCAAAAAAAGAAACGAAATTGAGCTATTTTTAATGAGGTGGATGGACCTAGATTCTGTCATACAGAGTGAAGTGAGTCAGAAAGAGAAAGACAAATACTGTATGCTGACACATATATATGGAATTTAAGAAAAAAAATGTCATGAAGAACATAGGGGTAAGACAGGAATAAAGACACAGACCTACTAGAGAATGGACTTGAGGATATGGGGAGGGGGAAGGGTAAGCTGTGACAAAGTGAAAGAGCGGCATGGACATATATACACTACCAAACGTAAGGTAGATAGCTAGTGGGAAGCAGCCGCATAGCACAGGGAGATCAGCTCGGTGCTTTGTGACCGCCTGGAGGGGTGGGATAGGGAGGGTGGGTGGGAGACGCAAAAGGGAGGGGATATGGGAACATATGTATATGTATAACTGATTAACTTTGTTATAAAGCAAAAAATAAAAAAATAAAAATAAAAAAACAATGTAAATTATCTTATCCACATTATTACTATCATTAACAAATAACAAGAACAATAGCAATTTGCTATTTACAATATTTAATGCTTGAATCTATACATTTCAGGGAACACTAATGAATGTATTCAAATATTTAATGACTTTCAATTTGATCTGACTCATCTGATCAACAGAAGTGGTAAACTTTTGTAGGTTCTTGATTCATCACAGTAAATATGTGTACACCTTCTTTCTAAATGGCAAAAGCATCTAAAGGAAAGGACTCTCTTCTCTCTCTTATTTCCTTGTCACTTCACTTGGGCATTTTTAAACCTACTTAGGAATCATCACCTTTCAAAACCAGTCAATCAGTCTTTTCTTTTTTTTTTTTTTTTTTTGCTTTTTTGGGGGGTTTTTTTGGCCATGCCACTTGGCTTGTGGGATCTTTGTTCCCCGACCATAGATTGAATCCACCCCCTCAGCAGTGAAATCTCAGAGTCCTAACCACTGGACCCCCAGGGAATTCCCCAGTCTTTTCTTTTGAGTCATGTTTCCTTGCTTCTATGTCTTACATGTTTTTTTGAGTATAGTACCTGATTAAGAAATCAGAAAGACAAAGCAAACAATTCTGTTCTCCTTAGTGTTGAAAGTTTAAGGAGTTGAAGTAAATTAGGTTACGAGTACTGCTTTCTTTTAGAAAGCATAAGAGTAATTTAATATGCACTCCAGGAATTGCCTTTCCTAAAGAATGCATTTTTTATTTAATATAATTTCTACTTTCTTTCCCTTTTGCAAATATTTTTGACAATTGGCAAATAAGCAAGTAACTGTTTCCAGCAAATCAACCAACCAAACATATATAAACATTCCATGCACTGACCAAATAGGCACCCTACAATAGCTAAAAGCTTCAAATGATTTGCTAAGCAGAAAAATAACTGAAAAGCAATAAGAAACAGACTTTCTACATTGCTGAAGAAAGGCATATATCTGTTTATTCCACGTTGTCTTTGTCCTCAAACTTTGTTGGAGTTCTGATCTAGAATTCTCTTTATTTGGCTTCTGTAGAATGTTAGCAGCTTGCTCCAGAACAGATATCCATGCAAATCAACTGATAAGGAAAAAAATCAAATAAGCCTCAGAAACATCCAGAGCTGAAGTAGTTAGCCCTCTGATATTCTTTGTGTCCCTGAATCTTAAGCATTTTATCTAGGTTTGAGAAATGGTATGACTTAGCTCCATGCTCCAAATCTCATTATCATTATGATCACTGATAGTGTTTTTATAGCTTATATTCATTAAATAACAATTATATATTTTTTCTTAGAGTTTTATAAGTATCATCTCATTTAAAATTTACAATGATCTATTCTGCAACCCAAGTACCTCTATTATATCCACTTCTTATCCACATAAGATTCATTTAACATATACAACATGTCAGAACATGTAAATAGAGGAAGAGAAGATCTCACAATTCTTCCTTAACATGAAGATAGCATATGCTATGTGATTCAGTCATTAACTTTTGTTTTAGTCTTTCAAAATTTGGTAATTTGTATTATAAACAAATGACCTGGAAATTGAAGGGCAGTGTTGCTTTTTTCAGAATGTCTGAGAGCAATTGTTCAAAATCTGTATATGAATTAGAAATGAGCATCTCATATAAACAGTAAGGACATGTGAGTAAAAGGGTTTAGCTAGGGATTTTTTTTTTTTTTTTTTTTTTTTGCGGTATGCAGGCCTCTCACTGTTGTGGCCTCTCCCGTTGCGGAGCACAGGCTCTGGACGCACAGGCTCAGCGGCCATGGCTCACGGGCCCAGCCGCTCCGTGGCATGTGGGATCTTCCCGGACTGGGGTAAGAACCCGTGTCCCCTGCATCGGCAGGCGGACTCTCAAACACTGCGCCACCAGGGAAGCCCCGCTAGGGCTTCTTAACCTCAAAGAAAATGTAAAGAGGAAGCAATATAAGCTGTTCTTTGTCAAAATTGCCAATGAGAAATATACAATAGATTCTTAGAAACACTCTTATATTTATCCTAACCTTCTAGCCACCATTGCAAACATATCTTGTGGTTCTTTTCTATCAATCAGTCCTCCTTCAAACAGGGAAAACATGATATTGTCTCCAGATACTGTGTTAGGTACTTTACTATACTATGCCCTTAATGGTGGTTAATAATTTCTTAGTTATTTGCAGGATATATTTATTTGCATGATGTTGAGGATTTTAGACCAGATGTAGTGATATTTTGGAAAGAGGAGCTATTTCTGAACTACAGCCAGTAATATCTAATCACATAACATCTCATCTGCCCATGAAACCAGCATATAAAATAAATCTATAAATCGAAGTTTTTTTTGTTTTCTAAATATGAACTGACTTTAAATTTGTAAATTTCTCCACTATGCAAAGATTACATACTTTCAGTTATTAAGGAGGAACTTTTATATTGTTGCGTTAGTTTCTTTCTAAGTTTTTACATGTTTTTATCATGAAAGGTGTTGAATTTTGTCAAATGCTTCTTTTATCTTGAGATGGTCATGTGCTTTTTAACTCCTTCGTTCTGCTGATGTGGCATAATACATTAAACAATTTTCATATGTTAAACCATCCTTGCATTCCAGGAATAAACCTCACTTGATCATGGTGTATAATCCTTATAATATGCTGCTGAATTCTTTTTGTTAGTATTTTATTGAAGACTTTTACATCAATATTCACAAGATTTTTTGGTCTGTAATTTTCTTTTCTTGTAGTATCTTTGTCTGGCATTGGTATCAGAACAATGCTGACCTCATAGAATGAGCTTGGAAGTATTCCCTCCCCTTCATTTTTTTTGGAAATGTTTGAAAAGTATTGGTATCAGTTCTTAAAATGTTTGGTAGAATTCAATAGTAAAGTCATCAAATTAGGGTTTGTTCTGATTTTTAATTACTGATTGAATCTCCTTACTAATTGTAACTCTATTCAAATATTCTAATTATTCATGATTTAGTCTTGGCGGGTTTCCTGCTTCTAGGAATTTGTCTATTTCATCTAGGTCAGCGGTCCCCAACCTTTTTGGCACCAGGGACTGGTTTTGTGGAAGACAATTTTTCCATGGACCGGGGGTTGGGGGGTGGATGATTTGGGGATGATTCAAGTGCATTACATTTATTGTGCATTTTATTTCTATTATTATTACATTGTAATATATAACGAAATAATTATACAACTCACCACAATGCAGAATCAGTGGGAGCTCTGAGCTTGTTTTCACTCCACTCACTGATAGGGTTTTGATATGAGTCTGCAAGCAATTGATTTATTAGGGTCTGTGCAGTCAAGCCTCTCCACTAATGATAACCTGTATTTGCAGCTGCTCCCCAGCACTAGCATCACTGCCTCAGGTCCACTTCAGATCATTAGGCATTAGATTCTGATAAGGAGCACGCAACTTACATCCCTCGCACGTGCAGTTCACAGCAGGGTTTGCGCTCCTATGAAAATGTAATGCAACTGCTGATCTGACAGAAGGCGGAGCTCAGGTGGTATTGTGAGTGATGGGGAGTGACTGTAAATACAGATGAAGCTTCACTAGCTAGCCTGCCACTCACCTCCTGCTGTGAGACCTGGTTCCTAACAGGCCACTGACTGGTACTGGTCCATGGCCCGGGGGTTGAGAACCCCCTGATCTGTTACCCAATTTGTTGGTGTACAATTGCTTATAGTGTTCTATTACTTTTTATATCTGTATTATCAGTAGTAGTGTCCCCAGTTTCATTTGAGATTTTAGTAAATTAAGTCTTCTTTATTTTTTTATTTGTTCATCTAGGTAAAGGCTTGTCAATTTTGTTGATCTTTTCAAAGGACCAACTTCTGGCTTCATTGATTTTCTCTATTTTTCTATTTCACTTGTCTGTACTCTAATTTCTATTATTTCCTTCCTTCTGCTGGCTTTGAGTTTAGTTTGTTCTTCTCTTTCTAGTTCCTTAAGTTATAAAATTAGGTTGTTGATTTAAGATGTCTCTTGCTTTTTAGTGTAAACATTTATAGCTGTAGGTTTCTCTCATAGCACCACTTTTGCTGCATCCTATAAGTTTTTGTGTGGTGTTTTCATTTTCACTCATCTCTAATTAGTTTCACATTTCTCTTGAAATTTCTTCCTTGATCCACTGGTTGTTTAAAAGTGTGTTAATTTCCACAATTTTGTAAATTTTCCTAGTTTTCCTTTGTTACCGATTTCTAGCTTTATCCCATTGTGTCAGAGACGATACTTAGTAGATTACCTACATTTAAAATTATATTGTGACATAATTCATGGCCCAATATATGGTCTATCCCTGAAAATGTCCCCTGTGCACTTGAAAACAATGTGTATTCTATTGTTGTTGGGTAGAATGTTCTCTATGTGTCTATTATACCTAGTTGGTTTATTGTGTTGTTTAAGTCCTTGATTTCCTTAGTTATCCTCTTTCTGGTCATTCTGTCCATTATTGTGAGTGGGATATTAAAGTCTCCAACTCTTATTGTGGAACGGTCCATTCCTCCCTTCAATTCTCTCAATATTTGCTTCATATATTTTAATGGTCTGTTAATAGGTGTGTAAATGTTTATAATTGTTATACTTCTTGCTCTATAGAAAATTTTATTAACATATGTCATTTGCTTCTTATAATCTTTTTTGTTTAAAGTCTATTTTGTCTGATATCCATATAGTCATATTTGCTGTCTTTTGGTTACAATTTTCATAGAATATATTTTTTTATCCTTTCACTTTTGACCTGTTGTGTCTTTGAATTTCAAATGAGTCTCTTTTAGACAGCATATAGTTGGATCATGTGTTTTTATTTATTCTGTCAATCTCTGTCTTTTGATTGAATAGTTTAATCCATTTACTGAGAAGGAGGGACTTAATTCTATCATTATACTATTTTTATATAATTTTTTTTCTGAAAAGCCTTATAGTTTTTTTGTCTCTCATACCCTGTAGTACTGTCTTCTTTTGAGTTTAGTTGAATTTTTGTAGTGAAAAGTTTAAATTCATTTCTCTTTTCCTTTTGTGTATATTCTATTGCTATTTTCCTTGTAGTTACCATGCACAATAATTTAACATTATAAAGTGATAACATTCTAATTTGAACTTATACCAGCTTAACTTCAGTAAGATACAAACAAACTCTGCTCCTTTACATCTCTTTCCCCACCCTTTTGGTTGTTGATGTCACAAAATTGCACCTTTTTATATTGTATGCACAAAAACATAAGCTAATTTTTAAGTGCATTAGTCATTAAATTATGTAGAAAACCATATTTGGTCATCATCAAAAAGTCGACAAATAATAACTGCTGGAGAGGGTGTGAAGAAAAGGGAACCCTTCTACACTGTTGGTGGGAATGTAAACTGGTGCAGCCACAATGGAGAACAGTATGGAGGTTCCTTAAAAAACTAAAAATAGAGTTACCATGTGATCCCACTCCTGGGCATATAGCAGGAAAAGATGAAAACTCTAATTTGAAAATACCTCAGTGTTCATACCAGCACTATTTACAATAACCAAGATACAGAAACAACTTAAATGTCCATTAAGAGATGAATGGATAAATAAGATAAATAAGGTGTGTGTGTGTGTGTGTGTGTGTATGTATATATATACATATATATAGTGAAATATTATTCAATGCTTAGTCATAAAAAACAAATGAAATAATGCCATTTGCAGCAACATGGATGGACCTAGAGATTATCATACTAAATGAAGTGAGAGAAAAACAAATAATCATATGATATCACTTATATGTGGAATTAAAAAAATGATACAAATGAACTTATTTACAAAACAGAAATAGACTTACAGACATAGAAAAAGAAAACTTATGGTTACCAAAGGAGAAAGGAGGGTGAGGGATAAATTAGGAGTTTGTGATTAACAGATGCACACTACAATATATAGAATAGATCAACAACAAGGACCTACTGTATAGCATAGGGAATTATACTCAATATCTTGTAATAAGCTATAATGGAAAAGAATCTGAAAAAAAATATTTTTTCAGATATATATATATATAACTGAATCACTTTGCTGTACACCTGGAAGTCTGTAAATCAACTATACTTCAATAAATTTAAAAATAAGGGAGGCCCAGATTTGGAGTCATGAATCAAAGTTACAGTAACACCAGATTTTACTCTAATTATTTCTCTTTAAATATATTATCATGTAGAAACCAAAAAGTACAGTTACAAGCCACTGTTGCAATAATATTAGCTTTTACAATTGTCCATGTATTTACCTTTATTGAGATCTGTATTTCTCCATATGGTTTTTAATTACTATCTAGTATCCTTTCATTTCTCCTTGTGGGACTCCCTTAAGCATTTCTTCCAGGGAAAGTCTAGTGGTCACAGCTCCCACAGCTTGTGTTTATCTGGAAATATCTTAATTCCTCCCTAACTCTTGAGAGACAGTTTTGCAAGTTAAAGGATTCTGATAGCTTTTTTCTTTCAGCACTCTGAACATATCAGCCCACAGTCTTCCGGCATCCAAAGTTTCTGATGAGAAATCTGCCGATTATCTTACTGAGCATCTTTGAGTTAAACTTACATGGAGTTCATTGAACCTGGATGTTCATATTCATGTCTTTCTTCAAATTTTGGAAGTTTTCAGCCATTACATCTTCAAATATACTCTCTGTTCATTCTCTCTCTGTTCTCCTTCTGGGATTCCCATGACACATATGTTGATCCATTTGATGGCATCCCACAGGCCTCTTAGGCTCTGGTCATTTCTTCAAGCTTTTTGTCTTTCTGTTCCTTAGACAGGATAATTTCCCATTATCCTATCTTTAAATTGTTGATTCTTTCTTCTACCTGCTCAAATCCTGTCTTTGAAACCCTCTAGTAAAATTTTTAATTATTATTGCACTTTTTAGCTCTAAAAATGTTTTTGCTCTCTTTTTAGGTTTTCTACCTCTATTAATATTCTGATTTTGTTCATAAATCATCTTCTTGACTTTCTCCACATCTCTCCTTAGCTCTTTCAGTATTTTTAAGACATTAGTTTTAAAATCTTTGTCTAGTATATGTGCCATTATATTTTTTTCCAGGGATAATTCTGTTGACTTTCTTTTTTTTTTCTTTAAATGGGCCACTTGGCATATACCCTGAGAAAACCATAATTCAAAAAGAGTCATGTACCACAATGTTCATTGCAGCTCTATTTACAATAGCCAGGACATGGAAACAACCTAAGTGTCCATCGACAGATGAATGGATAAAGAAGATGTGGCACATATATACAATGGAGTATTACTCAACCATAAAAAGGAATGAAATTGAGTTATTTGTAGTGAGGTGGATGGACCTAGAGTCTGTCATACAGAGTGAAGTAAATCAGAAAGAGAAAAACAAATACTGTATGCTAACACATATATATGGAATCTAAAAAAAAAAAAAAAAAAAGTCATTAAGAACCTAGAGGCAAGATGGGAATAAAGACACAGACCTACTAGAGAATGGACTTGAGGACACGGGGAGGGGGAAGGGTAAGCTGGGACAAAGTGAGAAAGCGGTAGTGTATATATGGACATATATACACTACCAAATGTAAAATAGATAGCTAATGGGAAGCAGTCACATAGCACAAGGAGATCAGCTCGTGCTTTGTGACCAGCCAGAAGGGTGGGATAGGGAGGGTGTGAGGGAGGGAAATAAAAGAGGGAAGAGATATGGGGATATATGTATATGTATAACTGATTCACTTCGTTATAAAGCAGAAACTAACACACCATTGTAAAGCAATTATACTCCAATAAAAACGTTTAAAAAATAAAATAAATTAAAAGAGGAAAAAAAAATTTAAATGGGCCATACTTTCCTGTAGCTTTGTATGCCTTATGATTTTTTTGTTGAACAATGAACATTTAAATCTAATAATGGGGTAATTCTGGAAGTCATACCACATTCTTCCCAGAATCCCCTGGACAATCTTTGACATATACTTTAAGAAATTCACCGTTGAATTTTGTACAAATTTTGTCCTTAGCCCCATATTGTCCTTTAACCCCAAACTTAAAAAACAATACTCTGATTTTCTTAAATATCTAGACTATTTTCCTTTTGATAAAATGTGCATTAACTTAATCGCCACACCTACTCAGTCATTATTATCACAATACCATACATCAATGTGAAAACTGAGAAACAGAGAGGTTATGAAATTTCCCTAAAATCCCACAGCCAATAAACGATAAACCTTAGATCTGAACCAGAGAAGTATGCCTCCCAGATTTGTACTCCCAATACCTACTTTGTACTCCCAATATATTGCAGAGTAGTTACAGCACTTTCAACACACCTACAAATACCTGTATTTGTACTCCCAATATATTGCAGAGTAGTTATGTGAATTAGGAAGAATGATGCTCACAACCAAAGTTCTTTGTGCATTTATTAATACAAAATAGTAAATGTATTAATTCATATGGTTAAAAGTCTTGGTACTAACAATGCCTCCAAAAGTTAACAGAATATATTATAATGTCTCTTTAAATAAAGTTCACAACAACAGAATATAGTAATACAGCTTTGCTTTATCAGCACAATCTGGGTCCCCAGGTTCTTCCAAACCTATTCCTCTGGTTAAGTAAAGTTCAAAAGCAACACAACTTTTCACATGCACTAGTGGAGGTTGGCCTCAACCACAAGGCATGCTCACACTTTTCACACTCTACAGTGTCACCTCTAAGGTGCCTCTGATAAAATGAATATAACAGTGGGCTTCTGAAAGACAGTGGTACCTACTAGTCAGAAGTTCAGCTTATACATCTTTGCTACTTGTACACAAATAGAGGATAATTATTTGACTCTGTTAGAACATTTTACTCATTACTTTGTTTAAAAATTAGTAGAAAGTGGAAACTAAAAAATAAATAAATGAATAAGTAATGATACAAACTAGTAGGTGTGTTGAAAGTGCTGAATCTTCAGACTCCATTCAATACTCATTTGATTAAAGCTGTTTTACTGTGCATTCAAACATAAGGGAACAAAAGGTCCTTTGCCTGAATCCAAAAATGTCTGGGTGACAGATGCTCAGGAATTTAAAAGGAAAGCTCATAGCAGTGAATTACCATACCCAGTTATGTGATGAGTGGCACTCTGTAAACTTTTCCTGTTAGAAACTGACACGAACTGAGGAAAATGACAACTTTCCTAAGTTTGAGATCTCTGAAGTGTGCCTGTTATTCAGACTGCCTCTGCGATGGATTGAAAAAGATATCTAATAGTCAGAAAGCAGAACTGACTGTTAAGAAATATAAGGGTCTTACCTCCTAATCTCCCTTCAGAGAGGAGCCATTTAACCTACTCACTGATGCAGAATGCTTGGTACTTATGAGGTTTCTTAGGGAAGAATTTTGAATTGTTCAGAACCCTACACGAGGGTTGATCACCATGTCAAGCAATGTAGATCGGTGGTTGGATGTGAACTATTTTAAAGAGCAGCTTGTGACTGGTCATAGTTTCAGACACGGAAGGATTCAGTATAACAGTATAAATCTTATTTTGAGTGACTCTGCCTCTTTAACTATTCAGTTTATGACATCTAATAATAGCTGCCAAAATCTACTCTGGTTCTAAGTTTCCTAATTGTGTATTTTCTTTTCCCTAATCAGGATCTAACTTCATCCTGAGGAGGCACTGCTGGTTGACTCAATTTATCTTCTTACCACTTTTCAGTGTAAAGAAAATGCTAACTAAATGGTTCCCTTATCTCCATAGCTTAGTGTTAGCCCCAATCATTGTCTTTGGAATCTACCCCTAATAACGTATTAAACCTCAAATGAGCTAGATAAGTCAATGTAGTCTGAACTTCCTCACTGTGAAAATGAAAGAGCTGGTCCAAGGAGATCAAGTTATCCAAAGGTGTGCAATGTTTTATATTTGTTTATGTATATCCTGTTGCAATCTAGAAAAGATTTAGCGCAGCCTATAAAAATATTTGAAACACAACTAGAGAGTTTAATGAAAAAGAATGCAAAAAGAAAATAGGTAAATGACATGAACAATAATAGAAAAGAGATAGAAATATGCCTAAAATAAAAATACAGTGAAATCATAAATTTTCTAGATGTGGGTTGTTAATTTGTCTCTGAAATGTTAGCAGCAATCTGAATAGGAAGACCAGATCAGCAAAATAATTTTAGTGTTTAATGATAAAAATCACACAAATTATTCAAGGAAAGAACAACTATCAACAGTATTATAACAGAAATATATTTCTCCAAACACTCTCATAATGAGGAATTTGCAACAATTCTAACAACATATTTCTTATAGTAGACAAGTCTTATAATTTCTCTTAATACAAAACAGGGATGTCTTACAGAAGCCCAAATGAGTAAATACATTTGTATGAAGAATAATAAGAAAAACTGTAATTACCCAAGATTTTGCTGGCTTCGTTATTAGAGAATAATTTTATATTCTTTGATATAGTAATCATCATAAGTTTCAACAATTCCCCATAATTAATTGTGTCTTTCACCTGAACATTTTACACCTTTGAGTACCATTCCATTAAAAATTCTGTTGCCTGGTAAATATACTAAATCTGTTTTGCAATTAGTTGTGGTGCTTTTTTTGTATTATGACAGCTTATAAATTTCTTGCTTCCTATTCCTTGCCATGTTACTGATTGTGCAACTGATCTGATCCAAAGCTCAAAAAACTTTCAAACCCATGAGTGATGTGTATAGTTATAAGCTCCTAAGATACAGGGACTGCTTGCTCTTTGGTATTATCAAAGAAATAACTAACAGAGTTATCAAATACAGAAACTTATGCTCAATCATATAGATTATCAGGGGTAAGATTGACACATTTTTTTAAAATGTAGTACCACATCAACAACATTTAATAAAAGGCCATCCAGATTTGGTTCAGATTTGAGCTGAAGGAAAACACAGTTAGAAACAACTAGTTTTGCAATGACTCCTAATTATTCCAGCCTACATTTCATTTCAAAATGTTGCCCTTCCTACCACAATTAAATGTAATCAGAGAAACTAAGACGGACCTCTCTTGGGGCTAGCTAGCTATCTCAAAACAACCTCTTCCATCTGGGAATAGCCTTTATAGTGATGTCCCAATTATCACAACTCGGCATTTTTGTCCTAGCTGATTCTTCAGGAATATATTTGACATAGACTGGGCCAAAATTTTAAATTTGGAATAAAAAGTTAGGGAACTAGCAGTAAATGAAATCATGTATGATTGGTTGCCAAGCCTTTCTTTGATTTCAAGTCACTGAGACACTCATCATCTTTTTATAAAGTTCTGCATCCTCTACCCTTTACAATTTTTTAAATCCAGTTGGGGAAATTTGGTAATACTTGTTTGCAAAGTAATACAGCAGGTTTTGTCAAAAGCTTATTTTTTCTGACAAGTGCAACTGGGATTAGATCTTTATGGATTAGTTCCTTACCCTGAATGTGTTCTTAGTAACCATGGTCTCATTTATATCACTTATAAGACCTATTGATTTCTATATTGCAAAAACCCAGCATGACCAGGCAAATTAATCCTTGATTATGAAATATTCTAAATTTCATTTTTATATACTACCCCTTAAAAGGGAAACATGATACAAAAACTGTCCCATATATCTTTGTTATTAATACCAAGAAATCAAACCCAGGTTGGTTGTTTCAATATTATTTGGTCACAATAAAAAACAAATTTTATATTTTCATTTTTCAGCGGCAAAGAATGTTGCTGCTCCTCACGATGACACTATATACATTCACTCAGGCAGTTAAACTATCACCAGTCTTCTATTTGGCTCTAGGTGAGGGAATTAACAGCTTCTAGGGAAGCTAATTAGATCAAATTATTACTCACCTGACCTAATTTGACATTCAATATCTGGGAAGAAGTCATCTGAATTAACTGAATAGAGATTTAGCTACTATATACACATGAGTTCCACAGATAATTTATTACTCATGAAATTCATCTGGAGAAGAGGAATGTACTGACGAAGACAAAACACTAAAAAAAGGGAGATGATCTAATTCAAAACTCCTAAAGGAATGATAGTGCAGCATAACTTGTATTCATTCATTCCTCTACTCATTTATGTATTTTTTCAAAGCAGTCTCTTGCTGTAAGTAAAACAAAAGTCCTTAATTTTATTTTTAAAAGTCTGAGCCTCAGTTTGCTCATTTGATGAAGTGATTAGATGAACTGATCAATAAACCCTTTCCTCTATGGCATTGTTTGCCCAATATATCATTTATTTAAAATGGTAACTAGACGCAAGACACTCTTCTTGATTTTGTAGTTTCTAGTTGGTTACTAAAATCCACACTAATTTACACAGGTGATTTCTGGGGTATGGCAACATCAAGATATTTTAATGTCTGTTAAGTGCAGGGCAGAGTGCTGTAGGCAAGTGGTCCCCAAACTTCTTGGTACCAGGGACCAGTTTCATGGAAGACAATTTTTCCGCAGATGGGGGGCAGGGGGAGGGATGGTTCAGGCAGTAATATGAGCAATGGGGGGTGGGGATGGTTCAAGGTGGTAATGTGATCGATGGGGAGAAATGGGGAGCGGCAGATGCAGCTTTGCTCTCTCACCTGCTGCTCACCTCCTGCTGTGCGGCCTGGTTCCTAACAGGCTGCAGACTGGTACTGGTCCATGGCCAGGGAGTTGGGGAACCCTGCTCTAGGCAACATAAGATAACCGATGGGATATAACTTCCACCTAGGTAGCCTGAGCATGAGGAAGCCCCCACATTGACATAAGCTCATAATGAGAAATTTTCAGAAGATGATGGGCAGATGGAAGAAGATCCACAAATATCTGTTCCCATTTATTGAATCATTCCTATTAATTGGTAGGAAAACATATATTCTGAACCAAGAAAGCTTTATCAAGTTGTGCTGGAAAATGACTGAGTGTGAAAATGTATTAAAATATGGAAAATAATAAAGCAGAGCTCTCAAAGTGTCTATTATATGATAGGATGATAAAGGGGATTGAATAGGGATGGGGGCATAATTATAAATATCCACTCAGATTGCTGAAAGGGTTAGCAAAGGAACAGCTTCTAATCTGCTCCACAAAGCTACCTAACTAGTGGGTACAGTCCCCAGTGGTAGGTCAGATGGGGCAGGCAGTGGAGGCCCTATAGCTTGAAGAAATTGTGACATCCTGTAACAGACACCTGACTCCATCCTCTCAATTATATCTTTGCATTTGATCCTTTACACACTCTTAAAGAGCCAGTAATCTTGCAACACATTTAAAACATCAAAGATCATATCTAACTTAGGATGATTTAAAGTTATGAGAATAGGTTTCAAGTGAAGATGAGAAAGACAGCATAGATAACACAGAGTATTGTAAGGGAGTAACACTAAGGGGACAAATAGAAATTACACAGAGAAGAGAGTATGAGGAATTAACAGTTTCTTAGCCAATGACAATATTCCTGATGAGCTCACTGGACCCATTTATTTGCATTAAGGAAATCATGGTTACACTCCTCTATTTCTTTACCCACTTTCTTCAAACAGATCACATAAAGCCAGGTGGGGCAAAATCAGGTCTGATATATTTTTTCCTAACATTACTAAGCTAATAAAAATGTTTGCATTTATGTGAATTGATCTTGTGTATGTGCCTGAAATGCTATGAAGCATTTAGTAGGACATAGATGCATAATATTTAATGCAACAATTCTATTTGCTCCATTTTAAAGATGAAGACACTGTGGCACAGAGAAGCTAAACATATTTCATAAGGACATAGGTGCTACCATAAGTGATATAAATCTAGCCTGCCTGGTTTTGGGCCTACATTATACTTTTGCTATGCTACCTAATCATGGAATCAGAATATGAAAAAAAAAAGTTATCCAGTAGTAAATAAATAAGTATATTTGAAAAACTTTAGAAAGAGAATATGTTTTTTACAAGACAATCAGTTGAAAATTACATGTAATTTGAGAGCTTCTTAACATAATACATTTATTTTCCTTCTTCAACAGCAGATTTCTTCCTGTCTTCATATTAGATGGATGGAAATTTTCAGCTACCTAATTTTGGCTCTGAGTCACTCTCAGAAAATTGATCAGCAGTTTCCTTGATATGATCAACTCAGCAGGCCAGCACAGATGGGCCTCCATCACCTCCTGTCATTGGGTGCATTAGTGTTGTCAGCCCCCAGATCCAATTACATGAATGTGTCTTGGCCAAACAACACAGGGCCTTCCTCATCTCCAGTGTCTCCCTTTTGAAGTGTATACAATATCACTTTGCCTCCTGTGCTGGAGGTGGCCTCCTCACTAATTTGATAAAGAGAACAGAAAAATAATGTGACCCAACCCAATGCTGGCAACTGCCTTGGTGTTAATAACATTTTTTAACACTTGTAATCCTATCTCTTAATAAATAATACACGACTTTTTTCCCTTGGCAACTGAGACTCTAATGCATTAGGATAATATTTCTAACTTAGAATCAGCAGCACAGTATATATATATATCTTCATTCTTCAGATAAGACTCATCACACAAGCTTTATTGTGAATGTATTTATTCCCTATCTGACCTCAACACATTATCCTACCACCAAGACAGCATTAGAGGTTCCTTCTGGTTATAACTTGTTTCAATTTTTAAAAATAACTTTGTTTTTTATTTCTACAAAGTAAGTGCCACCATTAACAGAAAAGCTTCAGGATTAAAAAAAAAACACACATACACACAGGTGTTTTTTTGTTTTTTCTTTTGTTTTAGTTTGTTTGGAATGTCCACAAACCATATATAACCAGCTAAAGCAATATTTCTATTTTTCATAATAAAGGAATAAAATAACTCAATAGTTAGAGAAACCCAGAAATGCATGACAGGTGATGTTCACTACTGATAGTTCTTAGATTTATGCTTTACTTTTCAGATTCTTCATTCCAGAAATAAAACACATTCATGATAGCAGCAGGAGTAACTTAGGATATGATTGTCACTCCAATTTCCTTAAATGATATTTATGTCTCAACTATCTTCTCCTTTACATTGAAGGTAACTCAAGAGAAAAATCAAGAATCATGAATGCTAGGTAATTACTTGGAGGTCTGAGTAGATGTTTCAATACTTTGTCATTTAGTATGTGTAGAGTAATGGCAGTATTGTAGTTGCTAAAGGATCACCAAAATCTGCTCAAACATTTAGTGAGATTATACAGATTCTCTATTCTTTGGAGAGGAAGAACTACATTCAGGAATATGGTACAAGCAAATTATAGTCAAAGCAGAGTTCAGAGCACTTCTAGTGGTGCTGAGCACTTCTAGTTGGTGTGCCACTGAAAGCTGGCTAACTTAGCTCACTGCAACACTTTGAAAGCTTAATTTAGGAAAATATCTTCCCAAATATAAAATCAGACTCTGAGTTCCCAAATTATTGAGTTATTTGTTATTGTTTCCTTAAAACAACACAGCAATGGATGGAAGTATGTCTATCAGAGATAAGTTGAGAGTGGGGTTCAGAAAGATGGGATAGTATCAACAGAAGCCTGGGGAGTGGGATAAACCAGTATGCCCAAAATGTTAGCATGTCTGTAACAGAAAGAGCATTCAAAGCCATTGTAAGGTATGAAAAAAAGAAAATAAAATGGTAATATCAGGCAATCGTAAAGCCAATTATTAGATTTTAAACTCAATTTGATAGATAATGGAAAATTACAGAAGATGAAGACAGAAAGGATATAAGAAATTATTGATATAACAAATAACTTTTACTGTCATTGAAATAGTTGAAATAAGATAATAAAGATTTGTTAGGATGCAATACAATAATTTAATATTTAGCTTATATTGAAAGAATTATGATGTAAATTTAATTAAACATTGAATTTCAGATAACTTTTTGGCTAAGATGGTAAAAAAAAAAAGCAAAAACAGTGCTGTTTACTGTGGAGTTAAATTTGCTAAAGTACTATAGTCTTAAGTGTATAAATGAAATCAGAGGCAAAAATTAATGATAGAGAATGAAGAAATCACTATAAATTCAAAGGATCCAAATTATTCTAGAAGTAGTGTGTCTTGAAATAATAAATACCACATTTGAGAGATCTGGAACCAGGAGTGACAAAGGAATCAAGGGATGTGTATTGAACATAGGAGAGATTCCTAACAGGCTTTTAATGACATACGTAATATTCAATTTCTTTTAAAACTGAATCAAATATGGCCAAATATACTAGGTTTTTAAAAATGCATAGTGGGAATATGACTATTTTGTTTTTCTATACATTACTGTACATATGTTTGAAGTATTTTGCAAGAAAAATAAAGAAGGTACTCTTAGTTTTAATGCTATTTCTGCCAATTACAAGCTTTGTGCATTTGGACAAGTCACTTATTCTCTCTGTACCTTACTTTCTTCATATTTCTATGTTCCAGGAAACCCTGGGATAACTCAGTCCAAAATTGGGATGTCCTAGATTTAACTGTCAATATATCCATGATGTATTTAAAATCAAAGCAAGAGAAGATCATCAATTATTTCCATTAGTTCTTTATAGGTATGAAATGAAAAAAGGCAATATGAAGACTTTCCCCCATTAGTGAAAGAAAGGCTCAGGATTGAAGAGTTCCTTAAGACACAAAGAGGAAGAAAGCAAACAATAAAATCCTGAAAACAGTAACTAGTTGTTTTACCTCGAGTAAGACACCCTCCCAAATACTCTACACCTGTACATTGTGGAAAATGTCTAAAATTCAATAATATATTCAACTTAGTGCAGTGAGCACCCACTTAAGGCCTTAGAAAAGGCAATTCCTATTATGTCTAGCAAAGAGGACAAAAATTTTAGCAGCAAAGAGTGTACAATAAAAGCAGAGAATGAAAAGATTTTTGTAGTGGAGGTAGACATGGGAGATGGTAGACCTTTTCTAACAGACTATCACTGATTCCTGACTCTCTACATTACAAAGAACTGTGGAGCTCTGAAAAAAATACATCTAAGAAATACTTCCAGAAATTCTATTTTAATCAGTCTAGGGTTAGGGCCAGAACACTAGCATATTTTTAAAGCTTCTCAGCTGATCTTGATGGGAAAAAGTCATTGAAGTCTTTAAATCCAATGGGGATATTACCAACCATGGGAAAAAAAAAAAGTCAACAAAGATGAATCCTAAAAGCTAGAGGCTTAAATTCTCTCTAATGATTGACTAATAATCTCAGTTGGTAAATTGTGCTCCAGTCAACAGATGTAAGCGTGAACTATATTTAAGGCAACTACCTTAAGGCTCATAGCAATACAAGGTCAGCCCAATGTCTGGCCTCAAAGACTTTGTCTCAGTTTATGAAAAAAAGCACACAAGTACTTACAATAAAAAGACTCATATACTAATATATTGTCAATTCCACAACTACTATTATTAAAAAGAGGGAGCTACATGATATAACTATTGTCTTGTGAAAAACAGGGCAACCCTAGGTTAGTGAACTGGGCTTCCAGCCCTGATGTGGGTCAAAGCACAGTGACATTCACTGCTGACTTGCAATTTACATAAAATGTGAAGGGAATGAAATTAAAATTATTTTTTTAATTACATCTACCAAATAATGGAGCCAGAAAGTATATTAACTTTCCCTTTTCCAAATCTATACCTCTTTCTATAAGTACATTTTACTGTTGTATAGAAGATGTTGTAAATGTATAAGCACAAAAGTCAGGACACTTCATCTTCCCTCAAAGAAACAAAAGTGGGTAAAATGGGGTTCTGTGTACCTCCTTACAGACCCTGGTAAAGTCTGTCCAAGTTAAAGCCCTCTGCACCAACACATGGGTCAGTGGATAACAAAATGGTTCAGTGCCCTTCCATAGTACCTACAATTTTTCTCTGCTTTTGCAGCAAATGGTATAATAAAATGTGTGGCCATGCTGCTCTATATATTGTGAAAGAAGAACCATACCCATAGCTGTTTCTCATGTTTTACATCTGAATTACTTTTCTTCTTTCCCTTTACATCAGGAAGATACCTTGGGGTTTTCCTAATAAAGAGTAAGAATTAAACTCATTTGGAATTGGTCTGAAAAGTTGTTCCCAAATTGAATTTAAGTAACAAATTTAAAGACTTCATATCTGATTGCATATAATCCTTCCACAGAATTAAATTACTGTAACTTTATACCTCAAAATAAGTTAAAAACAAAAACAAAAAACAAACTGAAAACATTAGAAAGTCCTGGAAAAGCAGTCAAAGATTGGTGTATTCTACTTCCTGGTTTCATTAATATCTTCTATATGACCTCAGGCAAAGTATTTAATAAATCTGATATTTTGCATCTTGGAAATACTACACAAAGTATTATTGAAGTGTTTGTCTCTCCTATGAGCAAGATGTCTAAATATGATATTTAAAGGGACACTGCAACATACAATTATATTCAGAGACCCTTGGAAACCTGAAGGAAAACAAGAGAGATCTTTTAAAGAAATTTGTAACATCTTAAGTGTTAAAAAAATGATCCTCCAAACAAATGTATTTTAATCAAAAGATTTTTATTTCCTAATCTATAATTACAATAATAAGCAGTAAATAATATTCTGTCCTATACTATTTCTGAATTTCTCTCTATGTATGTATTTTGTTTTCAATATTTAGAATTTAGAGATAAATGTATAATAAAACACCCTTTCTTAGTTGAGTATCTTGGAAAATAGACCCTGACACAAAATTCTGGTTGAATGTAGTTTATGTGGAACATGATCCAAGGAAAAACAAATGAGGGAGTTGGAAAAGTTAGACAGTGAAAGACAATCAAAGGTGCCTTAATGAAAAGGTCACCACTTTGACCACCTGGAAGTTTCATCTCTCTGGAGACCCTGGGGAGGGGAGGAATGGTGTATAACACATTTCTGACTTGCTTCCTTGAGGATAAATTCCTTGGATAATTTATCCACCAACTCCCACATTTTATTGGCTAAGGGTTGTACCTGGGGATGTTAAATCCCAGCACTTCAGGGCTGCCCTGTCTATGGGCTGAGCCAGCCTCCATGGCTCAGAAGAAAGCTCCTGAGCTTTCTCAGGAAGAGAAGTAGAGAGATGCAATGCAAACTCTTGAGGAGGGAAGCCTTCAGCATAGATAGGAATTTCCACTGCAGCAGCAGTTAAACTTCCAGATAAGAAAGGATTTGCATAGGGCTGGGAAATTACAGCATATGTTATACAATTAAATGAAGTGCTACATTTATTCTCTAATAATAAAAGTTAATGCAAGTATTATAAATCACAACAATGTAAAAATCTAACTAATGAAAATTAGGAGGTAGATAAAAGAAGGAAAAATGATTTATAATAATGAAAACAACTTTAAGAGAACTAAAATATGCAACAACAAAATCAGGAGTTGAGTAGGTGAGAGAAAAAGTAGGAGGTAATTTAAGTGCATCCTGTTCTGTGCTTTTTCATTCTGGACTATCAGTACTTACTTCTATAGCTGATGCACTCATAAACAGAGATATAGATGCATTAGCATTATTTCACTTTATAATGGTAGTAGCCATCAGAAGAAATTAAACTTGGAAATTTTAACCATGATTTCCTCTGGAGAGTTAAGAGTGGGTGGGCCTGGGAATTACTAACACAGAAAATAATTCTTTGCCATTTTACGGAATTCTTTTCTAAAATCATGCATGTGCATCAGTTAATTTTTGATTTTCAGAGACGAAAACTGAGGGACATAGAGAAATAAAGAGAGTAAAGTTATGTTACCTGATAAAGACATACATTGAATTTTAATACAGTCTCATGATTTATAATCCCAAACCTTGTTTATGTTGCATAGGTCACACTCAAATAATTTCTCTATAAAAAAAGGATCAAAAATTATTCTTAAATTGAGCTTTATTTTACAGAATATATTTGATATCAAATGGTAATACTAATTTGATTCCTGAGCTTTTGGTTTTTCTCTGCTCTGTGTCTATATTAATCATTTTAGATTGAAAGTATTATTGCTTTTCGAATATTTAAATAATAAGTTTTGGTTTCAAACCTCAGAAGCATCTATGATAGCGTAACTGGCGCAGCAAACTAATTCTCTGTAAGCCATTTACTTGGGTGACCCTGGCACAACTTAAAAAATTGAAGGCAGTTTTACTGATAATGACTTTTGATCAAAATTTATGTACAGTTTTCCCAAAGGGCACATTTTTTTTATTGTAGAATTTATACTGAAAAAAAAAAAAGAGGCTAGGAACAGGGCAGCACTATTTCTGAAATTTTTACTAACCTCCTCCTAGGGAATTGTGCACAGTAGGATTTAAACATAGAACATTTCCTGCTTCTCTTACTCCTGCAACATTATTGTCCTTCCCTTGTGTACTGCGTTCCTTAAAGAGCTACTGGGTAGTTATTTGTCCTAGAAATGAAATGCCAAGTATGGTAGTAATTGAAGGCACACAGGAATATTTTGATATTGGAAATGATAGTGGAAATGGAGCAATTGGAAAATAGGGGGAAAAAGGCAATCTTTAATATACTGATTTGGAATGTTATACTTTCAATGCTGAATATATTACTTGATAATGTCCCTCTTTTTTTTTTTTTTTGCGGTATGCGGGCCTCTCACTGTTGTGGCCTCCCCCGCTGTGGAGCACAGGCTCCGGACGCGCAGGCTCCGGACGCGCAGGCTCAGCGGCCATGGCTCACGGGCCCAGCCGCTCCGCGGCATATGGGATCCTCCCAGACCGGGGCACGAACCCGTATCCCCTGCATCGGCAGGCGGACTCTCAACCACTTGCGCCACCAGGGAGGCCCTGTCCCTCTTTTTTAATTAAAACAATGCAAGAAATATGGAACAGAAAATTATCCTTACTCCCTCTCTCATGCCCCTCCATGAAGTTCTTAAGTCAAGGGTCACATCATTTTAATTTTAAAATTATTATAAATGTAACACAAGAATTCAGTTTTCAAAAAAATTCAGTGTTTCAGAAGAGTAAAAAAAAAAATGAAATGTAAAAGTAGCTAATTTCACCACCACCAACCAATCATATAAAATGCTTAATTAGGACCATAAAAGGCAGAAAAAGAGTGTAAGACAAAACAGAAACTAAGAACAAAGCAAAACAGTAACAAATATTATAGATATTGATCCAACTATACCAATAATCACTTTAAACATCCATGGTCTAACTATATCAATTCAAAGACAAAGACTGTTAGAGTGGATAAAAGAATAGCACCCAGGGCTTCCCTGGTGGCGCAGTGATTGGGAGTCCGCCTGCCAATGCAGGGGATGCGGGTTCGTGCCCCGGTCTGGGAGGATCCCACATGCCGCGGAGAGGCTGGGCCCGTGGGCCATGGCCTCTGGGCTTGCACGTCCAGAGCCTGTGCTCCATGGAGGGAGAGGCCACGGCAGTGAGAGGCCCGCGTACCACAAAAAAGAAAAAAAAAAAAAAGAATAGCACCCAACTATATGATGTCTACAAGAAATCTACTTTAAACAAAAAAGCCACATAGATGAAACGCAATTGGATAGCCAAAGATACACCATCCTAACACTAATCAAAAGAATGTAAGAGTAACTATATTAATTTCAGACAGAGCATATTTCAAAACAAGGAATGTTATTAGGGATAAAGAGAAAGGGGCTTTACATAATGATAAAGGGATCAATACTCCAAGAAGACATAACAATCCTTAACATGTATGCACCTAAATACTGAATGTCAAAATATGTGAGGCAAAAACTGAAAAAACTGTAAGGAGAAATAGATGAATTCACTATCATAGTTGGAGACTTCAAAGCCCTTCTATCAGAAATGGATAAATCCAGCAAACACAATATCAGTAAGTACGTAGCTAAACTCAAACAACACCATCAATCAAATATGTATAACTGACATCAATAGACTACTTCTAGTAACAATAGCAAAATACACATTCTTCTCACTTCACATAGAACATTCACCAAGATAGACCACATTCTGGACCATAAAACAAACCTGAGCAAATTTAAAGAACAGAAATCGTACACTATCTGCTCTCAGTCCACAATGGAATTAAACTAGAAATCAATAACAGGAAGATAACTACAAAATCCCAACTACTTGGGAGATTAAATAATACCCTTCTAAATAACACATGGGTCAAAAAAGAAATATCAAGGGCTTCCCTGGTGGTGCAGTGGTTGAGAGTCCGCCTGCTGATGCAGGGGACACAGGTTTGTGCCCCAGTCCGGGAAGATCCCACATGCCGCAGAGCGGCTAGGCCTGTGAGCCATGGCCGCTGAGCCTGCGCACGTCCAGAGCCTGTGCTCCACAATGGGAGAGGCCACAACAGTGAGAGGTCTGTGTACCACAAAAAAAAAAAAAAGAAAGAAAGAAAGAAATATCAAGAGAAATTTAAAAATATTTTTAACTAAATGAAAACACAAATTTTCAAAATTTGTGGGATGCAATAAAAGCAGTGCTTAGATTTTTAAAAATTTATAGCATTTGGATGCATACATTAGGAAAGAAGAAACATCTGAAATCAATCATCTAAGCTGTTATTTTTGGAAACTAAAAAAATTAAATTAGGGCTTCCCTGGTGGTGCGGTGGTTGAGAGTCCGCCTGCCGATGCAGGGGACATGGGTTCGTGCCCCGGTCTGGGAGGATCCCACATGCTGCTGAGCGGCTGGGCCCATGAGCCATGGCCACTTAGCCTGCACGTCCGGAGCCTGTGCTCCGCAGCAGGAGAGGCCCGTGTAACGCAAAAAAAAAAAAAAAAAAAAAAAAAAAAAATTAAATTAAATTAAATTAAAACTAAACCAAGCAGAAAATGAAATAATAAAAATTAGAACAGCAATCAGTAAAATTAGAAAACAGGAAAATAATACAGAAAATAAATGAACCAAAAGCTGATTCTTTTAAGAGATCAATAAAATCAGTAAGTCTCTAATATAGCTAACTAAGAAAAAAAGGACAAAAATTACTGTAATCAGAAATAAGAGAGGAGGCTCACTATAGATTTTATGGATATTAAAGTATAATAAAAGAATAATATGAACAATTCTATGCTCCAAAGTTTAATAACATAGGTGAAATGGACCAATTCCTTGAAAGACACAATCTGCCAAAATTCACACAAGAAGAAGTAGACAATTTGAATTGACCTATATCTATTACCGAAATTGAATCAATTATTTAAAACCTCTGAAACAGAAAGCACCAGGCTCAAAAGGGTTCACTAGTGAATTCCATTAAACATTTAAGGGAGAAATTATACCAATTCTCTACAATCTCTGTCAGAAGATGGAAGCATAGGGAGTACTTCCTAACTAATACTACTGGTCAGCATTTCCCTAATACCAAAACTGTACAAAGACATTATAAGAAAACTAGAGAGAAAAGTCTACTTTAATAAAAAATTATGTAGAATAAAAACATGAGAAGAGTATAAAGTCAGTTGGTAACTCTCTCTGGTGCAGAACAAGTTAATTATCTGTTACGATGTAGAGATTCAAAAGGCATATATCCTACAACTGGACTTCATTCAATCTTCAAAAATACTAATTATGTAACATGCTTAGCACTTTTCTGAGATGAAGGACAAAAAGAAGTGAAGCATGCAAATGAAGTTTTCACCTTCACTGGGCTCATATTCTAGGAGGGAAGAATAACCAGTAATCACACAAATGATTATTCAACTTGACATGAGGTGATAATTGCTATGAAGGAAGCAAAGCTAGGTAATGGAGATAGAAAATGGAAGGAATACAACTTATACAGGATGGATGGTGTAGACATTCTGATAATCCAATATTTAAGCAGAGGCCTGATGACATAAAGGCAAAGCTGTAAAGATATTTAAGGAACGTGCTTTCTACAAAAAAAGAGTATTAAGTGCAAAGTCAGAGACATGTGACTGCTTGGTGAATCTGAACAACAGCAAAGATGTTAATGTCACTAGAACAAAGAAAGTAAAGAAAGGGAGATAGTGGGGTAAGTGTGTCTAGCACTTACAGCACCTTTTGAGTCATTTTAAGGACCTTACCTCTTATTTTCGGCAAGATGGGGAGTCTTCTGGGACTTTGAAAAGAGAAGTGATCAAGCTTCCCTGTGGATCATGTGTCAGAATGGACAAATTCTGCCAGAAGGACAAAAGGAACAAAATTGGAAGCTGAAAGACAAGTCATTGAGCTATTCCAATAACCTTAGTCAGAAAAGATGGTGTTTTGAACATTATGGCAGTCAAGGTGGTGGTGTGAAATAGTTTGAGTCCAGGTATATTTTGTAGGTAAAGTTGAGTGATTGAATAATTAGTGTCATAGGAAGACAGAAATCAAGGATGACTCCAAGATTTTTTGACTAAGCAACTGTGAAATGTAGTTGTTATTTCCAGAGACAGGAAAAGGTTAAGAGAAAAGGATTCTGAGTGGAAATCAGGAGTTCAGTAATGTCAATTTTGAGAAGCCTGTTAGATATCCATGATTTATTAAATTGTTAAAAATATTTATGACTTGCTATTCAAATTTTTTAAGTTGGATCATCATGGCTCAAGATTTCATCTCTGCTAATAACACTGAAATATTTTAAGAAAATGACTAGAGATACTGGTGCTAGGACTTCAGGAACCAATTTTGTGCCCTCTTTTTTATTTGATATGTTCCTATGGAATGAGGTAGTTTTCTCCATTGTAAAGGGAAAAATAAGAGCAGAATGGAACTTAGAACAGTTTATGCATCCTGACTAAAAAAGAGAAGATGAAACCCTTCCTTCACAATACAACATAAGGTGGTAACAGTTATAATTACATAGAAATAAACATTTCAGTTGTTGCAAATGAGTGAATTTAAAGTAAATAAATTTAAACAAATTTTTGTTAAAAAGCCTTTGTCCCTTTGTCACTTAAAACCAGTTTGTTTGTTTTGTTTTGTTTGTTGTTTTGTGGTCAAGGCTGTTATTCACCCAGGTCAAAGTAAAAATAAAAGAAGCAATGAGTCAACGGTAAGCAGAACTGAAGTCAGACTACTTGAGTTCTGGTCTCATCCTGTAGGATACAGATTATTTTCATATGATTTAATGCCATTGTCAAGCCTTTTCAGTGTTTGAAAAATAGGATGGGTACACTGTGTTCTTTCAATTTGATTTCAGCTGGCAGTTCTGCTGTGTCCGTCTTATTAACTAGAGAACTACTTAGCCATATAAATCTCAATAATGTCACTGGTAGACACACCCACTTCCTTTACTTCACTGCTTGATGCATGGGGAGCAATAGTTAGTGAGGATCATATGTATGATTCACAAACTAGGAAGAGCTTAAAATAACTACTGTTCTATACCAAATGGGCTTCCACACATTAGGTAAAGAGGCAAAAGTAACACCCTGATGAGAGATGTCACATTTCTGAAGAAGGCCAGTGGAGATGGTGACGAAAATCCAATTATGTATGAATCTCCCACAAATCTGTTCTATCAGAATAAAAGGAAGCTTACTAACCTGTGACTGTTAGAAATGTACAGTCAGACTTTTCTTAAAAAGTCATTGAAGAAAGGTTAGAATACAACTACAAAAAAAAAACAAAGGTTGAAAATAATGATGAAAAAGGAGAAAAAGCAACAAATGCTCTTGATTCAACTTAATATCTCAATTTTCTTCTCTCTAGTAACTGTGTGATTATAATGGACTAAACTTTTACTCTGTATTCTTCCACAGGTAGGGTTGGCTTAAAGCACCGTGGATCCCACTACTGGGCATATACTCAGAGAAAACCATAATTCAAAAAGACACATGCACCCCAATGTTCACTGCAGCACTATTTACAATAGCCAGCTCATGGAAGCAACCTAAATGCCCATTGACAAACGAATGGATAAAGAAGATGTGGTACATATATACAATGTAATATTACTCAGCCATAAAAAGGAACAAAATTGGGTCATTCGCAGAGATGTGTATGGACCTAGAGACTGTCATACAGATTGAAGTAAGTCAAAAGGAGAAAAACAAATATCGTATATTAACACATATATGTGGAATCTAGAAACGTGGTACAGATGAACTGGTTTCCAAGGCAGAAATAGAGACACAGATGTAGAGAACAAATGTATAGACACCAAGGGGGGAAAGCAGGGGTTGGGGGTGGGGGGATGAACTGGGAGATTGGGATTGACGTGTATACACTAATATGTATAAAATAGATAACTAATAAGAACCTGCTGTATAAAAAATAAATTAAAAATAAATTAAAAATAAATTAAAAAAAAAAAAGCACAATGGAGAAGCAGCCCAAGACACAGCTCATATGGCTGGGGCCACAGCCACACAAGACAACAACCATAACATTTATTTTTGTGTTTATGCATTTTTATATACATACACACACAAACACACATACATGATATTATATAGTATGTGTATGTATATATATATTTTTTCTCTTTAGTTTTCTATCTTCAAGAGTAATGTATCTTCCTCTTATCAAAGCAATGCATCAATATGAAAGAACAGAACTGAAACTTCAACAAATTATGAGATTAATAATAAATAATAAAAGTTATACTAGGAAGGGAAAACAGCAGTTGTTATACAGATAACAACCTTCAGTAAAATTATATCTTAAAATTATAATATTTCAAAGAAGAAAACTATAATTTAACTCTAGTATTGCAGAATCATGGACCCTCAATAAAATTTCCATGTATTTTAGAAATAACTGTGCCATTATTCTAGATAGAAAACAGTAAAACATGTACTTTTTTTTTTTTTTTTTTTTTTTTTTTTTGCGGTATGCGGGCCTCTCACTGTTGTGGCCTCCCCCGTTGCGGAGCACAGGCTCCGGACGCGCAGGCTCCGGACGCGCAGGCTCAGCGGCCATGGCTCACGGGCCCAGCCGCTCCGCGGCATATGGGATCCTCCCAGACCGGGGCACGAACCCGTATCCCCTGCATCGGCAGGCGGACTCTCAACCACTTGCGCCACCAGGGAGGCCCAAAACATGTACTTTTTAAAAAGTGAAATAAAAAGAGTCTTGAGGTTAAGCTGGAAAAAAATCCCAAAATCATAAATAGTTGAAAGTAATAATTATGTTGAATAGGCCACAAACGGTGTGAGTTTTCAAAGTTACATAAACAATACTCAGATTGATTCAATTTAAAATAGCTTTGTTATATTTCTACTGATATTTGAGAGCACAAAGAACTCATAATTCTAATAAAACTTTTACATTAAAAAAATAAATTTCTAAAAGTGGGTTACAAAACTTTGAAAATCACTTTTATTGTAACATATCTTTGAGCAATGCACTATTTAACTAAATTTTAAAATATATTTTATTCCAATAGCAGGCTATTTACAACTGTGGCTATCCATTCAAAGACACAACACTGACAAGAATGGTTTACTTAAGAATATAATTCAAGTACCTAAGCACTTCTAACCACAAATATCTATTTTTCTGCTCAGAAAATCTTGGTCAAGTATCTTAACAACAACAAACTTCCTTAGGTAACTACACTTAACAAATGCTTAGCCACTTCTGTTAAATATCTGATCTAGTTATATTGTGCTACTCCTATCCTTTTGATTTTATATTGATATATGTGAGAATTTGATCAGTGTTACTGTCTGATTTATCTTGTTTGATGAGAAAACTTTCCACAGTTCAAAATGATCTCTCTCATGGTTTCCTACATTAGCAATCTCAGAATCATTCTTAACTCCTTTTTTCCTTTTCTACATTTAAATTGGTAGCAGCAAAGTCAGCTATATTCTTGCCTCCAAAATCTCTGCTTATGTTTATTTAAAGGAAGAGCCATAATGAAAAATAATAAAATTATTCCAAAACACTATTCCAAAACAATTTTTTTAAATATAAATACATCATTCAGTATTTCTTTTCTCTTCTTGTATATCATAAAAAATACAGCAAAGAGAAAGAAAAAAATCAAACTCCATTTTCAAAAATCACTTCTAGAAGATAAATGTAATCTTCAGACTCTACAGTACATAAAAACATTGCCAAAAATGCCTGATGTCTTTAAGAAGCCACATGAGAAAAAATAAAGCAAAGAATAGACAAATCCAAGAAGGGGGAGTGGTGATAAGGTTTAGGTAACACCAGCAAAAAGGGGGGAGGGAGGCAGGGGAATGGTTAATTCTGAAGTGCAAAACATCACATTTTTTGCAGCAAAATTAGCTAGAACTCAGCATAGGGCAGAGAGAGGTTATGCTGAGAAACACTATGTCTTGAAGTATTAGGAAAAAATGATACTTTGGGTTCTGAAATAGGAAGAGTACACTGCATGCATGCATGCTAGGGAGCTCTGGTTCAGTGTGACAGATACTGCTCAAAGTTCCTACAAGAAAGACTCACTGCTCAAATGCGGTAAGTGTGGCAGTCCTCAATCAATGCCTCAGCAAGGGGGTACTATAAGGATCTAACTATCCCATCTCCCACTCCATGTCCTACACCCAGCTACAGACACACATATACACAGAAAGAACTCCTCTAATGGGTGATCTTTATTCCGGAGCATCCTGGTGGGCCGGCAGAGTCAAGACTGTGCTGGGATCTAAATGCTCCCATGTGTAATCTTGTTTCCTCCCCTCTTCTTCCCCAGATGTTATGCTCCCCAAAACCTTTGTACTCCCAACCCCTTCTAAGTTTCTGCTCCCTATAAAAATCTACTGGCTAGAAGAAAGTACAAATTATTAAATGGTTAACAATACAAAGGACACATGCAATATTGATATAAAGGTCTTGTTAAAAAAATATGAGAACACAGCCCAGATGCTTACAGTTAAATGTCACCATAAAAAATGCTGAATCCAGGGAGCAGAGTAAAATAGTAACTGAATATTTTTTCATGAATTAAAAGCCAAATATATATATATATATATGGCATGTGTGCCTTTATAAAGTAAAAACACAAAGAAGAAATGCAAGAAATCATGAAAAGACAGTAAGACAACAAAGGATGAAGTGAAACTTGAATCATCTAAATTTGAGTGAGAAGAAAAACCACAAAAAGACACAGAAATACAAATGACAAATACGGAAAAACTTAAGTAAAGACAAAGGCATTATAGACATCAGAAAAGTAAATAACTGAAGTAGAAGCTGAAAAAAAAGTATTACTGAGAAAATTATAGAGAAAGAAGGCAAAGGATTTCCAGCACACACAAATAGTGGTCCCTGGAAAAGAAAAACATAGACAATGAAACTAATATAATATTAGAAATATAATTAAGGCAAATATTATCTTGATAAACAAAAACTTGAATTTATATACCAAAAGAGTAACCAAGAGCCAGGGGAAAAAACTGATTGAAACTGAAGAATGAACATCAGGTAAACAAAATTTCATAAGGAAATCAGAGCAAGATGACTGGCAATGAACAACGAATAATGAATGAAAGACTGATTCTAAAAAAAAGGAAAAGAGGATATGACCATCATAATGTCAACTAACACAAATTAGGCAGTGAAGCAAAAGATGGTGGTAGGCAGGGTAAATTTTCTAATCACATTGCAATAGTTGTGTTAAACCATAACATTAAATGGGAACAAAAGCAGTAGAACATATTTAGCAGTACAAAGTTTATTACAGAAAGATCACCTTATTGGCTAATGTTATGTTATAGAAAAGAGAAGAGGGTGAGAGAAGAAACATGCTAATTTTTCCATTGACTTTCAGAGGGAATTAAGGAAATATAGGATTAAAAACCCTCATAATTATAAGCACAATCACTACAACAAAAATGGATATCCTTTGAAATATTGGAATGACACATATGCCAACAGCAAAGAAACCAGACTTTTTAAAAAACTATAAAAAGATAAAACATTATGAGAGAACTAAAACCAAATATAGATCATTTTAAAACATAAATGGCTTAACCCCCTACTAAAAGAAAATGATTTTCATTTCCTGTTAAATCACAAAGCAAAATTCCACTGCAGTTTGCATATAAGAAGTAAATCTAATTCAAAGGGATACGAAAAGTGTGAAATTAAAGACAAAAGCAAAATTTATACAACAAAATTATATAGCAAAGTAGAAGTCAAACCAAAGGCATTGAATAAAACAAAGAAGGGCACTTCATAATGCTAAAGGGTTTAATTCATAAAATGAAGGTATAACAGTTGTGAATATTCATACACAAATTATCCTAGCAGCAACAATCATAAAACAGAAACTGAATGAGACAAAAGGAGAAATCAAAACATATTATAGAGACTAATTTATCTTTCCCAGGTTATGACTAATCCAATGGTAAAACAAACAAAACTCTAACATCACATAAGACATAAATGACATCATTGATAAGGCAAACATGACTGCTTATATAAACCATCTCATATTTATACATTATCCATATACTTCTGGATTAAATATTTGCCATGATAAAAGGTTTAAATTTTGTATTCTACTTATTTTACTTAACTATTTGTATTATTTTTCTGTTGATTTCATTATTTTTCTCTTTCAGTGTTTTGTTTTTTGTGTTTTTTTTCCCCTTAAATCTAACACCTCCTTTAAGTCCTTCCACTCTAATGTATATGTAATTAAGGTATACCTGGGCTTTGCCTACAACTACCCAGTGATCATCCATCAGGGTAATCACACAGGATAATGCCAGAATGATCTTGCCAATGTGTAACTCTTTTATGGCTTCTTCCTGTAATTTTTTGAGGTTTCCTAATTTCTAGGTAAATAAAGTACAGATTTCTCCATGCCTTACAAGTTTCTCCAAAATTTATGATGCAACTCTACTTCTGACTTTATCCTTATTAAATTATCTTGTATTTACTTTACCCTTTTCTAGTCTATTGTTACTTTCTGAATGTTTCATTTACTTTCTGGGCTTCCTGCTTTCCTTATGGTTCTATTTACTTTTAATTCCCTCCTTTCTTTTCCCTGGCTAATCTACCTAGAGTTAGGCATTTGTTTCATACTCATTGCAAATCTGAAGGTTCTTGAGAGCAGCATATGTTCTTCAAATTTATATGATAAAATATACATTTCTATTAGATAGTGAGGAGTGAGAGTAATATATTTGGAAGAGTAGAACTCTTCCTGCACTATTTCCATCTCACACCTCATTCCTCCACACTATTACTCTCATCCTATGCGGTGAATTGCAGTCAGTGTGAATCTCCTGTTCTTATCTTCTTGTTTTATTTTTTTAAGGAACTTTTAGACTAAGTCAGGAAGATATTGCTCATACTCCAGTGGACAGAATATTGTAGATTGGATTAGGCTTGTGTTAATGTGGAAGCAATGGGGAAAAGTAAATAGATTTGAAAGAGATTTAGGATTTAACATTGATATAAATTAGTTGCAGATGAGATCTGACAGCTTTTCAATCTGCAGTTATTCTCCAGCCATTGTCTAATTTCTCTGCCGTGCTTCAGACACAATCTTGTTTAGAGAGATAGTTATCATGAATTTCCATTTTCTCATCTCCTTCTTACAGTGCATTTTATCTCTTACTAACATCACCAATGACCACATTGTAAAATTCAATGAATCTCAAGTTTGAAACTTTTGGTTACAAGATATTCTTGAAACACGTGATAAGTATGAATACCAATTCAAATATCTATATGTGTGATTCTGTAACTTTATTTTCTATTAATGGCAACTTTAACTTGACTTCTGGACCTCATTTCAGCATACCAGTGGCAAATGTAACCACTGTTATCCTGTACGAGGTTCTTCACTCCCTTGAACTGTGACATAGTTTTGTAATCTTATGCAATGGCATGGCATTTGGGCCATGGAAGATTTGGTGCCCCAACTATTCCTTAATAACAATACATTTGCATTGTTTCTACGATAGCCTTAGTCCATGTCCACAGGGCTCTGGTGTCTCTGATTTTCTATCTCAATTGTAGGGCTGTGTAAGTTCTCACATGACTGGTTGCAATATGTACCTGGATTCACATTACCTCTCATTTGATAACTAGTATAAAGTACTTTGTGAACTCCCCACCCTAATTATTATTTTCCTCTTTCTTGCAAGCCCATGAGGGGAAAAAACCTTGAAGACAATGGAAAATATTTCTCCTTGTCTATTTTTTTCAAAGAATTTAATCTATGCCCACAGATGCCCAACTTTGATCTCCTTTGGTACCTGCCCCCATCTTCATCTACTCCCCTCACCGCAAAAAAGTGCTTTGGAATTTAAAAGACAAAATATAGAATGTGCTATATATTTTTGATTTCCACCTATTTCATGCTTCCCTGTGTCTAGGAGCACAGCATTAAATGTATGGTTTTTGTTTTTAAATAATTTTATTCATTTATTTATTTTTGGCTGCGTTGGGTCTTCATTGCTGTGTGCAGGCTTTCTCTAGTTGCAGCAAGCGGGGGCTATTCTTCGTTGCAGCACGAGGTCTTCTCATCGCAGTGGCTTCTCTTATTGCAGAGCACAGGCTCTAGGCGCGTGGGTTCAGTAATTGTACCTTGGGGGCTCTAGAACGCAGGCTCAGTAGCTGCGGCGCATGGGCTTAGTTACTCTGTGGCATGTGGGATCTTCCCGGACCAGGGCTCGAACCCGTGTCCCCTGCATTGGCAAGCGGATTCTTAACCACTGTGCCAGCAGGGAAGCCCTAAATGTATGTTTGAATTGAGGAAAGATAAGATGGAAGGACAAGAGATACAGGTAAATTTAAATAAAGAAAAGATTATCATCCCACCACATTTTTCTCCTAGTTATTTTGTGTTCCCAGAAGGGTTTATGTTTCTTTGTTTTGTTTTATGTTTTTGTTTGTTTGTTTTTTATGTGACTGTTTCCTTCAGGTGCACAGAATCATTTTGACCATACTTCTCAGGATAGGGCAAACTTCTATCAGCATAACAAGTTGTATGCTTTATTTTCTTTTATCCCTCCCTCATCAACTATAAATATACATTATTATATATTTAATGTATGTCTTCCAAATTTTCTTTCAATACACACACATGCACATTTATGTATGCATACAAGAAAAACACATATTTAAATGTTCTTTAAAATAGATGCAATAATTTACACTCCCAACAGAAACATTTTGAAGGCTCATGTTATAATTCATTATCGCCACCCTTAATTTCTGCTAATATTACAGACATAAGGTGTGTTGGTTGGCAGAATTATAAAGATGCTCCCCCTCCCATGTTTCCCATGTTATTCAGTCAAACACTAATCTAGGTAGTGCTGTGAAGTGACTTTTCAGATGAAATTAAGGTTGCAAATAGTTGACCTTAAAGCAGAGAAGTTATACTGGATAAGGATTTGCAGGGTCAGTGTAATCACATGTACCCTTAAGAGCAGAAGAGGAAGGCAAAAGTTTGAGACTGAGAGGTAGGAAGCAGAGGAAAGACGAGGAAGAAGGGAAATCAGACAGATTTAAAACACAAGAAAGACTTCACCTGTTACTGCTGTCTTTGAAGATGGAAAAAAGGGATCAGGAGTTAAGGAATACATGTGGTCTCTTGAAGCTGAAAGTAGCCCCCTGGTTTCCAGCTAGCAAGGAAAGAGGAACTTCAGTTCCACATTCACAAGTAACTGACCTCAGCCAACAATCTTAATGAGTTGGAGGCAGATTCTTACCATAGCCTCCCAATAAAATCCCACCCTGCCAACACCTTGATTTTGGCTTGTGAAACCCAGAGCAGAGAAGCCAATTGAGCCAAACCCAAGTTCTGATTTACATAACTGTGAGACAATAATTATTGGTTGCTTTAAGCTATGAATTTTGTTTCCTTCTTTTTGTATATTTCTCAAATCCTTCATTTATTCCTTTATAATTTGTGCTTTTGGATTCTTTAAAAAATGCTTTATCAGTCCAGTGCCATGAAGAATGCTCTTACATTATCCACATTGGTGTTATAGTTTTTCATATATAAGCCTTTAATCCACTGAAGTTTATTGTTATATGAAGATGTAGTGTGTTTTTTACCCTAAACATGACCCAATTCCCTCAAACACATTTTACTAAATAATCTCTCTAATGCTTTGTAATACCTCTGTGGCAGTGGTTCTCAAACTTTAGCAGTATCAGAAGCACCATGATTGAGTGCTTCTGTATTAGCTGGGGTTCAATCAGATGAGCAGGGATTTGTCACAGGAACTTGACTTTATGTAATTGTGGAAACTGGTTAAGCAGTTTGTAAGACTATTTTATCTGTCTGATGTTGAAATTTAAAGTCTACAGAACAGGCAATCAGAAATAAAGTTGTACACAAAGTAGGAGAGAAGAAGAACAAATGGGATACCCCAAGCACAAACTGGAGATCACAAGGAAGGGTTGGAACCCATGATCAGTTCTTGTCACCTTTCACCATGATGGAGTGGGTACTAAAAATACCCACCTACCTTGCCGAGAAGTTGGAGAAAAGGAAGGATGATCCAGGGACGGGAGAGCAGTGCAAGCTCAGTTACTGCCTCAGGCCAGTGAAGTCAGTCAGCAGGTCAGCTACAGAATGTGTGAGCTACAAAATGGCCACTGCTTCAATTCCACCCTCTAAATCTCATACGACAATCTTGGTTGGGTTCTCCCTAATCACAAACATACAGAAAAGAGTATTCTGGGAAATTACTTCAACCCAGTCAAGTTTACATATTACAAAGACACCACAGCTTGTTAAACGCAGATTGCTGGAGTGCAACACCAGAGTTTCTGATTCCCCAGGTGTGGGGTGAGACTCAAGTCCTTGCATAAAAACAAGTTCCCAGGAGATGCTGCTGCTGCTGCTTCTCTAGAAAATACATATTAAGAATCACATGTATAATTAACATATGTGTATAACTATTGTTACAAGCCCCAGGTCTGCTGATAATATCTTACTTAATATGGCTTAGTAATATGTCTTATTCTTTATTATTCTTTTATAAAATGCCTTAGATATCCATAGACTACATATGTTCACCTGTATTTTAGAATAATTTGTCAACTTTTGTTAAATTTTTAAATTAGAATCTATTGATATTAAAAACATATCTCCCTATTGAGGTCTTCTATTAGCTATTTTAATAGAGTTTACATTGCTTTTTAATAATGGTTGTATGTATTATTTGTTATGTAATTTCTATATAGCTCTGTTTCTACTGAGAATATATTTATTATATTTTCTAATATTTGTATTACTAACAATTGATGGTGCTTTTTCATGTTAGTCTTGTATTTGTCAAATTGGTTATTTTATAGTCCTAGTAGTTTTGTGGCTTTTTCATTTTAGCTCTTCTGCTAATAGAACAATAGTTTCAGATTGTGGTTTTAATTTGCATTTCCTAAACAACTGAATTCATTTTCACACATCTTTCATACATATAGATATCCTCTTTAAGGATATCCTATCCTTTTTAGATCTTTTGACCATTTTCTGTTCTATTGTCTGCTATTTTCCCTTATTGATTTTTAGGAGTTCTTTTTTCATATAGTTGTTTTTTGCATGCAATTAATTTCTCTTGCTTTGTGGCTTGCATTTTCACTCTTTTGTTAAAGTCTTGTGATGTTTTGTTCTTACTCCTAAAATAATCCAATACATTTTTTCCTTTTATTAATACCATGTTTATGTCCTAATTAATAAATCTTTACTTATCCTGTGTTGAAAAAGATGTTCTGTAGCTTCCTCTAAAGCAGTTTTTTAGGGCTTTTGCTCTAAGTGAGTGTTGGAGTTCGAGTTTGTAGATATTCAGGCATTGCGTTTCATTAGGACTAAAACTGTGTTGAATTGACATGAGATTTTCTCATGTTATACTATCTTTGCATGTCTGTGACAAATACTGTTTCATGTGATATGTTGTCATTTTTGACAAGCAGTTAAACTCAACATATTTTACTTAGGATTTTTGCACTTACGTCCATATTTAAAATTATATGGACATTAAGTGAAATAATAATTTAATTTTATTGTATTATACTTCTGTGTTTTGTTATCAAGATTATACTTATTTCATATAATTTCTTCAGCAGTTTTCTCTCTACTTTTATTTCCAGAAAGTGTGGAATAGAGTTATCTATACTTAAATGTTTGACACAATTTGACTGCAAGACTTCCTGGACTTGGGACACTTGTGAATAGTTTAAAATATCGCCATTACAATTATTTTATTTTTTTCTATTAATGATTTATATTTCATCTTGGACCAGTATTGTAATATTATATTTTTCCCCTTTATCAGAATTATTTAAGTTTTTAAATATATTAGCATAGTTATTTTTTTAAATAATTGTAATGCTTTAATTTCTTCTCTTTTCTATATTTTGTTCATTGCATTATTTCTCTCTTGATATTTTTCTAGTTAGTTTTTCCAAAAGTTAGTTTATCTTAGCTTGTTGCCTTTCTTTTCTCTCCTTCACTGATTCCTTATGTTATTCCATTTGTGTTTTTTTATTGTTTGAGGCTCCATGGTTACTTCCTTTGTCTGGTTCTTAGTCAAGGCAATAGGACATTAAATTTGGCAAATACTTTTTTCTGCATCCATTGAGATGATCCTAAGACTTTTCTCTATTCTGTTAATGTGACGAATTACATTGGTTGATTTTCAAATGTTAAACCAACAGGACGTTTTGTTTTGCCTCAAAAATCTCTAACCAAAACAAAAAATATATATACAAAACAAAACATATTTTTGTTCAGAGGACTAGATGAAATAAGACTGTGAAAATGTTGATAATTTGGAGATTTGGGTTAATGGCAGTATGTTAAAGTATTCTTTTTTTCATATTCATATAACTGAAAACCAATCAAGTTAGATAATATTGCCTGCTTAAAATGTCAGTCATCCTCTTTCACAATAAGCCTATTTCATCTTCACTGGTCTAACAAATTATTCATGGTGTCAGGGATTTAAATTATGCTTCTGTTCCGTCTTGACAGCAGCAGCAAATAAGCACAAGTTCTTTTTGTGATATCATACCCCAGAGCACGAGGCAACACCTCAGTGGCCAGTTGTTTAAATTGGTAAGCTTATATTATGAATAGAACATTGATTTATTAACAGTGGAACAAACACATTTTGGATTTGGGTAACTTTTTAATTCAAATCAGTAGACATACTTTATCCACCTTTCAATTAAATTGTTTTTCATTGGCTTTCAACTAATATTTAATTTCTTCCTCAAGAAAGTCAAAGATGCTACCACTTCCCATTTGCTTGAGAATCTGATCAATGCATTTCTCTTCTTAATCAATATTTTGGAAACCTTTAATCAAGTCAATCAAGTTTTAGCCTCCTGTGCTGACTATTTCAAGCTTGAGTAATGTCTTATTATTATAGGCATCAACTCACTGAAATGGACTGACACAACTATTTTAAGTTCTTCCTGTCTTTCCATCTTTCTATGTATTTTGGCAGGAAAAAAATGATAATTTGATTACTATAAATGCAAGTGTAATGCAAATGCAATATAACATATATTTAAAGACTCTAAATATTATGAAAACAGTATAACTTACAAACCATGTTAATGATCTTAATGTCATATATTTAAAAGCTGTATTCATATTTGTGCAAATAAAAATTCTGAAAAGATGATCTAATGTCCACTTCAAGTTTATGCCTTACAGAATATATTATTGACAAATTATACCAACTTTAAATAAGAAACATCTTCTTATATTTATTACAATAGTAAATTTAATGTATTGTTTAAAATAACTGATTTGATTAAATTTCAAATAATTAAAATGTCAAACTATATTTTTGACAGGTCAATTTAAAATGGAAACAGTTAAGATCATCTTTTTTTTCTCAATAAAATAAATACTTATCCTTTTTTTGTAGGTGGTTTTGCAATTGCATTGGGGCAGTCAACATAAAATATGGCTCATAGAACACCTGTCAACAAGAATGTATTTATAAGGACTTCCCTAGTGGCACAGTGGTTAAGAATCCGTCTGTCAATACAGGGCACACAAGTTCGAGCCCTGGTCCAGGAAGAGCCCACATGCTGCAGAGCAACTAAGCCCGTGAGTCACAACTACTGAGGCTGCGCTCTAGAGTCTGCGAGCCACAACTACTGAGCCCGCGTGCCTAAAACTACTGAAGCCCACGTGCCTAGAGCCTGTGCTCTGCAACAAGAGAAGCCACCGCAATGAGAAGCCCGCGCACCGCAACCAAGAGTAGCCCCCACTCGCTGCAACTAAAGAAAAGCCCATGTGCAGCAACAAAGACCCAACGCAGCCAAAAATAAATAAATAAATAATAAATTTATTTTTTAAAAAAGAATATATTTATAGAAACAGTAAACTAATTAATACCTTAAAGAGCCCCATGACTTTTGACACATTATGCTACCCTGTCAAATGAGACTTGCATCACCTTCCTCAGGAAAACATTTCTTCACCAGCATATAATCACAGATTTAACCTGGAAAGATCATCTTGCTTCTTTAAAAACTACAAAATAACGCTCTGGGAAACAAGAAGTCATCATAGTGAAATGATCCATCCCCCACCATGTCATTATGCATAGTATCTCCTAAGTGTTGAATATAAACCCAGAAAATACAAATTCAAAAGTCTACATCTTTCTTTTGGTTGTCTTTTATTGTCAATATATCCCTCTAGCTCTGATTCTTAACGTGTGTGTTTTATACCATATAAGTATTTGTGAATTGGACAGGAGAAATGTTTATTTTAAAATCATTGATTGAATCCTTCATTTTTCAGATTTCTACATCTGTTTGCATTAGCATACCCTCAGTTTCTGCTTCATTCAAATACCCTGAAGCAATATTTTCACATAATTTGTATCTCTCCTAAAGTTGCATGTACCCCTACCACTCCTGGTGATCAGTTTGTCTGATAAATCAGACAATCTCGTTAGCCTTCTTCCCAGTTCTTTTATAGACTGCTTTATCTTTTCCCCATTTAAAATAATTATTTTCTTTGGCATTTGAGCAAAGACATTTTCAGAAAAAGAAACTTGGATAATAACTGGACTAGTTTTTTCAAGTTTTAAAATTCACTGCTGTTTTTGGATTTGCACATAATTGCATTTAATTTTATAGCCAGAATCATTTGCAAAGCTATCAATATTTTATGAAAAGAAGTTCTACCACTTATTAAACTCAATAATATTCAAGGATGATGAGCAGATGCTGCTTCCACCTTATTTAATAGCATATTAAATAATTGCAGTCTCATATCATCATCATTTATGTTCTCAAAACAACTGTAAAAAAATAGGAAGTAACAAAGCAAGTGTGACATTTTTATCAGGGTACTGGGAATAAAAAGTGCCATGATAATACACTTCTTATATACACTGCTAATATTACAGTAATTCGTCAAACTGCAGTTAAGAGCAATACCCTATCACATCCCATATAACTGTGGTGAATGGAACATGGTGAAAGAGTTTGCCTCAGCATAAATGGTATACAGGTGAGTTCATCACTTGTTCCCTATAAACCAGCATTCAAAAAACTTTAAACATAGTTGTTATAATAATTTAAATTACAGCTAATTCAAGGAAAATGATTAAACACATTAATTATTTTTCAATAAATCCATATTTAGTGCTTTATGGAAATTTTTCTAAACTCTATTTTATTCAAAGATGTCACACCTCCAGTTAAGTCTTCCAATCATTCATAATTATAAATCAAGCATATTGTAAACCACACTGATAGCCTCCAAATATGTTCAGTATATTTTATTCAGAAAGACCTCAAAAATAGATTTAAAAAAATATCTCTCCTGTGAACCAGAGGTAACTTCTCTCTTATTGTATTTACTGGGTCTTGCTAAACCAAGTTGCATGTTGTACAAATTAGTAACTTAGAAACAAATCTTGGGGACTTCCCTGTGGATTCGCAGTGGTTAAGAGTCCGCCTGCCAACGCGGGAGACATGGGTTCGATCCCTGGTCTGGGAAGATCCTACATGCTGCAGAGCAACTAAGCCTGTGAGCCACAACTACTGAGCCCACGTGCTGCAACTACTGAAGCCTGAGTGCCTACAGTCCATGCTCTGCAACAATAGAAGCCACTGCAATGAGAAGCCCGTGCACCACAATGAAGAGCAACCACCTCTCGCTGCAACTAGAGAAAGCCCACACGCAGAAATGAAGACACAACACAGCCAAAAAAAAAAAAAAGAGAGACAAATCTTTATTCTTTGTGAATTCAAATCAGCTGAAATAATTATTGAATTTCTTTGAAATTTCGTTAAGGACTATGTATTTTGGAAATTTTTACCTCTAAGAAACACAATCTAGAAGAAATGTTGCAGAAGCAAGTTTAGAAAAATGCTATGGTCAATTTTTCTTGGAGAGATGAAATTCCTGTATATAAAGTTTCAACTGTGAACTGGTCTATTATTTGCTTACCTGTCTCTTCATGAATTAGGAAGAACTGTGTTCCAGCAGAATGATATCCCCACCCCACAAAATGCCATGTCCTAATTCCTAGAACCTGTGAAATGTTACCTTATGTGGCAAAGGAAACTTTTCAAGTGTGATTGAGGTTAACTGCCTAGATGTAAAATTATCCCAGACTATTCTGCTGGGCTAATCTAATTACATGGGTCCTTAAAAGTGGAGAACCTTTCCAGCTATGGTCAGAGAAAGAGATTAAGAATGAAAGAGGGTCACACAGAATGTGTGTGGCCTCTAGAAGCTGGGAAAGGCAAGGAAGTGGGTTCACTCACAGAGCCTCCAGAAAGAAAGGTAGCCCTGCCAATACCAATTTTAGCCCACTGAGAACCATTTTGGACTTTCAACAACCAGAGCTGTGAGAAAAATTTGTGCTGTTTTAAGCCACTAAGTGTATGGTAATTTGTAACAGCTGCAACAGGAAACTAATAAAAACATATATAAAGGGCCTAAAAAGGACATTCTTTTTAATCCACTAACCACTTCTGAGTCTGGTATCTTTCACTTAGCATGATGCTTTGGAGATTTATCCTTGTTGTTGTGGATATCAGTAGTTCATTCCACTTTTTACTGAGTAGAATTCCATTTTGTGTGTGTATCCATTCAGCAAAGAATTCTTTTTTTAATTTTGGCAATTATTAAGGAAGTTATGAAAATTTGCATTCAATTCCAGGGGCTGTTTTCTAAAAAGGCTAACCCATCTTGCATTCCCAAAAGCAGAATATGAGAGTTTTCCAATTTTTCTACATCCTGTCAACACTTGTTATTGTCAGAATTTTTGTTTTATTTTATTTTAGCCATTCTAAGAAGTACACGCATACCTCAGAGATATTCTGGATTCAGTTCCAGACAACCATAATAAAGCAAGTCACAGGAATTTTTTGGTTTCTCGGTGCATATAAAAGTTATGTTTACACTATACTGTAGTCTATTAAGTGTTCAATAGCATTAAGTCTAAAAAAATCTGTACATACCTTAACTTAAAAAGACTGTAATGCTAAAAAATGCTAACCACCATTTGAGCCTTCAGAGAGTCATAGTAATAACCTCAAAGATCACTGATCACAGATCACCATAACAAATATAATATTAATAAAAAACTGAAATATTGCAAGAATTACCAAAATGCAACAAAGGCACAAAGTGAGAAAATACTGTTTGAAAAATGGTGCTGATATACTTGTTTCGACACAGGGTTGCCACAAACCTTCAGTTTGTAAAAAAACACAATATCTGTGAAGTACAATAAAGTGAAGCACAATAAAACAAGGTATGCCTATATGTAGTGATATTTCATTTTTACTTTAATGTGGATTTATTTCAGTACAAATGATGTTGAACAAGTTTTCAAGTGCTTGATTACCATCTGTAAATCTTTTGATGAAGAGGCTTTTCAAATATTGTACCTTTCTAAAAATTGTGGTATCTTGTGATATTTTGAAAGTTCTTATGTATTCTGGATACAATCCTTTAATTAGGTATGTTTTATAATCTTTTTTCCAGTATGTGTCTTGTTTTTATATTTCCTTAGTGTCTTTAAAAGTGCAAACATTTTAAATTTTGTTAAACTCCAATTTATCATATTTTTTATGAATCATGTTTTGTATTATCTAAGAAACATTTGAATAAGTCATGGTCACAAAAAAGTCCTCTTATGTTTGCTCCTAGTATTATTACACTTTTAGGTTTTATATCTGGCTATATAATCCACTTTAAATTAATAAATATTTGTGTATGTTCCAAGGTATGAGTTAAGGTTGAGTATTTTTTAATATTGATATCAACTTTCCCAGCACTATTTGTTAAAAAGATTATTTCATCATTGAATTACTGTTCTACCATGGTCAAAAATCAACTGATTATGTAAGTGAAGATCAATTTCTAGATTTTCTATTCCTTTTTATTTAAACTTTCACTATACCACACTGTCTTGATTACTGTAGCTTTTTAAAAGATACCAAAATGAGGTATTGTGAGTCCTCCAAATACAGTACTTTTCAAAATGATATTGGTCATTCCAGTCCATGATTTTTTATACTAAAATTTTAGAATCAGCTTGTCAATTTCTTAAATATAAAAAAGTTTCTGCTAGAATTGTGATTGTTACTACACCGTGTGTATAGCTCAACTTTGGCGAAATGACATCTTTACAATGTTGAGACTTCCAATATACAAGTAAGTTGTATCTATCAATTTATTAAGTCCTTATTTTATTGATTTAATAGATTTTTATACTTTCCATCCTACACATCTTAATTTTGTTAGATTTGTACTCAACTATTCTATATTTCTGATTGCTACTGTAAAAGATACTTTTTAAAATGTCAGTTAGAAATTCTTAACTGCAGGTAAATAAAAATATACTTGTATGTACTTTATATCTTATGATCTTGATAAATACATTTATTTGTTCTGCTTGTTTTTTTTGTAGATTCTTTGGTATATTCCATGAACATAATATTGCATCTATGAATAGAGACCATTTTGCTTATTGCTTTCCAGTCTATATGTCTTTTTATTTATTGTTTGTTTGTTTGTTTGTTTGCTTGCATTTTGCCCTGGCTAAGATATTTAGAACAATGTTGAATAGTGAGACAAATATTCTTAACTTCTAACCTCTAGGGAAAAGCATTCAGTCTATCATCAATTACGATATTAATTGTTGGGATTTTATATATGCTCTTTATCATACTGAGGAAGTTCCCTTGTACTCCTACTTTGCTGAGAATATAATTTTCCCAAATGCTTTTCAGTGTCTGTTGAGCTAATTACATGGTTTTTTTTCCCCTAGTATGTGTATATGATGAATCACATTAGTTGTTTTTTGAATGCTGAATCAAGTGTGCATTCCCAGGTGTATGTTTTTTTTTTGTTCCTAGTGCCGTCTACAATTTGTTAATGTTTTGTTGAGAATTTTTGCATCTATTATCATGTGCAATATCGTTCTTGAAATACATCTGTTCAGTTTTGGTTTCACAGTGACGCAGGCCTCATAAAACAAGGTGAAAGTGTTTCCTGTCTTCTATTTTCCTGGAATATTGTGTGAAAGTTCATTTCTCCACGAAATTATTAGTATAATTAACCAGCAAAGCTATTTAGAACTTTTTTTCCTGTTGGAGATTTTTGAGTATGAATTCAATTTTTTAATAAATATAAAACTATTCAGATTATCTATGAAATTAGATTGTTTTTTGTGATTTTCTTAAGAATTTGACAATTTCATCTAAAAGATAATATTCTTAGAAGAAAACATGTCAAAATCTTCATGACATTTGATATGGCAACGATTTCTTGAATATGGCACCAAAGGCACAGATAACCAAAGAAAAACTAGGATGAGGTCAGTAACATGGTGGAGTGAAAAGCTATATTCATCTCTCCCCTTGAATCTACAACCAGTAAAACCTCCACAACACATCAAAGATGCCTCTGCCCAAAACACCAGGATGCCAGAGAATTCCACACATCTGTACATCTAACGGTGGGTGGACTAGAACACCTAGAGGGGGTGGAACTGGGGGGAAGAGAGAAGGTAGTCAGTGTTCTTGGCCCCCCAGCTGCAGTAGCTGAGCTGGCAGCCACTGAGAAGCCAGTAATAGGAGAGGCAGCATACAAATAACCAGCCTCATGGCCACAGAAGCACCTGAGGCCACAGGTAACTGGGCAGCAGGGGCAGTTGAGTCTGGGACCCCAGCCCTTCAGCTGGTGAAGACCCCATGTCTCCAGACCCTGCCCACAGCATTGAGCCCATGAACCTTACAACACCAGATATGGCAGAGGTGCCTATTCTTTACCAGCTCCCCACCCCACCATTGCCCACCCCCTGCAGCAGTGTAGCCTGCAACTCAGGGGATCCCAGACATAAGGGAAGAGCCCATCATCCCTGTGCACCAGGTGGCAATGCCAGTGACACTGGCAGAAGCAAGGACCCTAGAGGCACAATAAGTGATAATGATGGCACAGAGCCACACATCTGACAGATGTGGTGGAGGGCAGAAAGTGTATACTCTCAAACATAACCAGAGGCAGCTTAGGTAATAGAAACCTAAAACTTGTGTTATAGTGCCACCTTCTGGAAAACAAAAGAAAGGCCTCTAACTTCTGTTGAAACCTTAGAATCAGAAAGGTGTTTGCTACTTCAAATGCACTAAAAGAGGAGCAACTTATCAAGCACCATGAAGAACCACAGTAACACTGTACCACAAAAAGAAAATGATAATTCTCCAGAAACCAAACTTAAAGTCACAGAATATTGTGATCTGATTGAGAATTCAAAATAGCTTTCATGAAGAAACTAAACAAGCTATAAGAAAACTCAGAAAGGTTGTTAATTTTATTACTGAGCTCATTTAACTAACAGAAGGAACACCTTACCAAAGATTTTTAAACTCTATAAAAGAACCAAAGAGAAATTCTGAAGCAAAGAACTCAGTAAACAAGATAAAGAATGCATTAGAAAGCATTGAAAATAGAACAGACCATATAGAAGAGAGAATTAGCAAGCTTGAAAACAGAAATCTAGAAATGTTACAAGTAGAAGAGAAAAGAGAAATATTTTCAAAATGAGGAAATTCCACAAGAGTAATCCCACTCTTTTAGAAAGGGCAACATTAGGCTAATGGGTATCCTAGAAAGAGAAGACAGGAAGAAGGAGCAGAGTTTATTGAAAAAAATAATAGCTGAGAACTTCCCAAACTGGGGAAGGAACTTGATATACAATTCCATGATGTTAAGAGAACCCCTAATTACCTCAATACAAAAAGAACTTCTCCAAAACACATTATATTAAAATTGTCAAAAGTAACTGATAAAGAATTTTAAAGGCAGCCAGGAAAAATGGTTGGTAGATTGATAACTTACAAAGGAACCCCCATTAGATTTCTCAACAGGAATTCTACAGGCAAGGAAGAAGTGGAATGACATTCTCAAAATACTTAAAGATAAAAACTGTCACCAAAGAATACTCTATCCAGCAAAGTTATCATTTAGATATGAAGGAGGAATAAAGACTTTACAATACAAACCAAATCTGACGGGGTCTATCAATGCTAGAACCACCTTATAAGGAATGTTGAAAGGAGCTCTTCTACCAGAAACAAACAAAAAAGCCAAAGTACACAAAACTTTGAGTAAGGTGATATACAGAAAGAATCAGAAAATTGAAATTCTTTATCAGAATAGGTTTTTAAACACTTTATTACACCATAAAGGTTAAAGGGGGGGTAAAAAATAACTATAGGTACTTCAATTTGGTAACAAACTCATAACATGAAAAGGGATAATTTGAGACAGCAAAAACACAAAAGGGGAAAAAGATGGTCTGCCTACAGGTAAACGAGGATAAGATAGTAGCAGCAGAAAAAAGACTATTTTGTCCATGAGACCTTTTATATAAACTCCATATTAACCACAAATAGAAACCTAGAGTAGACACATGAAACATAAAAAAAAAAGAGGAAATTGAGGAAAACGTCATAGAAAACCACCAAACCAAAACTGTAGATAGAAGCACAAGGAAAAAGAAACAATAGAGATATACAGCAACCAGAAAACAAAAGATAAAACAGCAGTACTAAGCCTTCATCTGTCAATAATCATTCTAAATGTAAATGGATTGAATTCACCAAAAAAAGAAACAGAGTGGCTGGGTGGATTGAAAAAAAAAGACCCAACAATATGCTGCTTCCAGAACACTCACCTCAGTTCTAAAGACAAACACAGGGCTAACAGTGAAGGGATGGAAGATAATTCTCCAAGCAAATTCAGCCAAAAGAAAGTGTGTATAACCATACTCATATCAGACAAAATAGACTTCAAGGCAAAAAAGGTAACAAAAGACAAAAATGGACAATATATAATGATAAAGGGGAAAATTTATCAAGAAGACATAACAGTTATTAATACATATGCACCTAAGATGGGAGCAAGAAAATATATAAAATAATTATTAGCAGAATACACATTCTTCTCAAGTACATGTGAAACTTTCTCAAGGATAGATCACATGTTGGGACACAAAACAAGTTTCAATATATTTAAGAAACCGAAATCATATCAAGCACCTTTTCTGATCACAATGTTAAGAACCTAGAAATTGATTACAAGAAGGTGGGAAAATCACAAATGTGTGGAGACCAAACAATGTGCTGCTGAACAATTAACATGTTAATGAAGAAATCAAAGGAGGAATCACAAATTATCTGAAGACAAATGAAAATGAAAATATGATGTACCAAAATCTATGGAATGAATCAAAAGCAGTACCAAGAGGGGAGTTTATAGCAATACAGGGTTATCTCAGGAAACAAGAAAAATCTCAAATTAACAATGTAACCTAACACCTAAGTGAACTAGAAAAATAAGAACAAATGAAGCCCGAAGTCAGTAGAGAAAAGAAATAATAAAGATCAGAGCAGAACAAATGAAATAAAGGCTAAAAAGACAATAGGAAAAAAAAAATCAGTGAAACTAAGAGCTGGTTCTTTGAAAAGATAAGCAAATTTGACAAACCTTTACCTCCACTTTACTAAGCAAAGAAAGAGAAGACCCTGATAAGTAAAATTAGAAACAAAAGAGGAGAAATAAAAATGAATACCACTGAAATATAAAGGATTATAAGAGAATATTACAAATAGCTATATGCCAACAAATTGGACAACCTAGAAGAAATGGACAAATTCTTAGAATCATACAACCTTCCAAGACTGAACCATGAAGAAATAGCAAATCCAAAATAAACAGTCACTAGTACAGAGAGTCAAACAGTAATCAAAAAAGTCCCTGAAAACAAAAGTCCAGGACCAGATGGCTTGGCTTTACAGGTGGATTCTAACAGACATTCAAAGACAATTTAATACCTATCCTTCTCAAACTCTTCCAAAAAACTGGAAGTGGAGGGAATGCTTCCTAACTCATTTTATGAGCCCAACATCACCCTGATAACAAAACCAAAGATAACACAAAAAAAGAAAATTACAGGATAATATCCCTGATGAACATAGATGCAACAATCCTCAACAAAATATGAACTGAATACAACAATATATTAAAAGAATCATACATCATGATCACATAGGATTTACTCCAGGGATGAAAGGTGTTTTGGCAAACACAAATCAATCAACATGATATACCACATTAACAAACTGAAGGATAAAAACCATATGACAATTTCAATAGATGCAGAAAAAGACTTTGACAAGATTCAATACCCAGTTCTGATAAAAACTCTCAATAAAGTAGGTATAGAGGAACATATTTCAACATAATGAAGGATGTATGTGACAAACCCACAGCTAACACTATACTCTATGGTGAAATAATAAAAGCTATCCCTCTAAAATCAGGAACAAGACCAAAAAAACCACTCTTGCCACTTGTATTCAACATAGTATTGGAAGTCCTAGCCAGGACAGTTAGTCAAGAAAAAGAAATAAAAGGCATCCAAATTGGAAAGGAAGAAGTAAAACTGTCACTATTAGTGGATGACATGATTATATACATAGAAAACCCTAAAGACTCAAAACCCTACAAGCTATTAGAAATAATAAACAAATGCAGTAAAAATTGCATGGTACAAAATCAACATACAAAAATGTGTTAGGTGTCTATACACCAACAATGAGCTAGCACAAAGAGAAATTAAGGAAACAATTCTACTTACAACTGGAACAAAAAGAATAAAATACCTTGGAATAAATTTAACCCAGAAGGTGAAAGACCTATACAGTGAAAACTATAAGATGTTGTTGGAAGAAACTGAAGACACAAATAAATGGGAAAGATATTCCATGCTCATGGATTAAAAGAATTAACATTGTTAAAATGTTCATATTACCTAAAGCCATCTACAGATTCAATTGCCATCCCTATCAAAATCCCAAGGATATTTTTCACAGAAACAGAACAAAAAAATTCTAAAACGTACATGGAACCACAAAAGACTGTGTACAGCCAGCACAATCCTGAGAAAAAGCTGGAGGTATCACACTTCCTGATTTCAAACTAGATTTCAAAGCCATAGTAATCAAAACAGCAGGTATGGGCAGAAAAACGGATGCATAGGTCAATGGGACAGAATTGAGAGCCCAGAAATAAACTCACACATATATGGACAACTAATTTATGACAACTAATTTATGACCTTGCATAACTGTTCCACTACCCCCAACATTTGTTTTTTGTCTTAGCTGAAGATGGTACTTAAGGTGGCGGCTTGGGCCATTTCAGAAAAATTTCCTGGGTTTCTCCCATGAATACATGAGGTATACAGATTTCCTCTTGGTGGTCAGGATCAATCACCCTAGCGAGCATAGTAACTCTTTCTATGCCTGTTTATTCAGAGGTATGAGGTGTCCAAAGTAGCCAGTGGTAGTCCTAACTTCCAGTTCAATGGAGGCATTGTTGTGTCTTCTGGTGGAAAGTATTCCCCCCTCCAGAACTGGGATCTCTACACCATCAAACCATAAGCCCAGGAACAGGAAGCAAACATTCTGCAGTGAATCACTAGGGGTAATAGTGAGTAGTGCCGCTCCCATTTCCTTGCCTGTATTCCTAGGTCTCTGAACCCTGGCTATGGGTGAAACAGCACCATATATTGAACATTGATTCAGAGCACATACAGCCCTCTGGAGAACCTTTCCCAGGCCTGCAAGGTAGAGCCACATGGCTAGTGCTGTAACTCAATCTTCAAAATGCCTTATACCCTTCTATCAAAACAGCTGCCTCAGGATGGTGGGGAACATGGTAAGATTAGTGAATTTCACAAGCATAGGCTCACAGGCACAATTATTTTACTGTGAAATGAATTCCTTGACCAGAAGCAATGCCGTGTAAAATGACACACCAGTGGATAAAGCACTTTGTAAGTTTGTGGATGATAATTTTGGCAGACATTGTATGCAGGGAAGGAAAATCCACTTTAGAGGGTCTAGTCCAGTAAGAACAAAATGTGGCTCCTTCCATGATGAAAGCTTTCCAATATAAGTAACTTGCCACCAAATAGCTGGCTGATCATCCTGAGGAATGGTGCCATATTAGGATTCACTGTTGGTCTCTGCTGCTGGCAAGTTGGACACTCACTAGGGGCCTTGGTGAGTGGAAGTCCATGCTGAACCCAGGCATAACCTCCATCTCTGTCACCTTGGTCATTTCGTTCATAAGCTTATTAGGCTGCAGAAACAGGCTGACTAATATTCACAGACAGGGTCACCTCATCCACCTAATTTCTAAAATTCTCCTCTGCTAAGGTCACTCTTTGGTGAACATTCACATGGGATACAGATATTTAGACTTTTTTTCTGCCTATTCAGGTCTATACACATACCTCCTACCAAATTTCCCTGTCATTTATTTTCCAGTCATAATCATCTAAGTCTCTAACCACCTAGATAAACCACTGGCCACAGCTCATGGATCAGTACATAATCTCGTGACTGGCCATTTCTCCTTCCAAGCAAAGTGAACAACCAGAGGTGACACATGCTCGAACTTCTGCCTACAGGGAGGCTTCTCTTCACCACTGTCCCTTAAGAATGCCCAAAAGGGGGCTATAGTGTCACAGCTGTCCACATTCTACTGGTGCCTGCACATCATACAGAATCATCTGTTAACTAGTCCCATATCTTCTTTCCTCTGTCAGCTCACAGTAAAGAACTATGAGGCCATAGGTGCCAATATCAAGAAATCTGGTGTATGGTGAGGGGTTGCTTTCTGGTATTTCAGCATATGAATTCTGGGGGGACACAACCATTTAATTCATAACAGATACCACGTACTTCTCAGGTTATAGCTACGTCACTTGTCTATTTACCATAAAACTTTAAGCAGTACTACAAGATCCTCAGTGGATCTCCTGGGTCCAAATTACATACCCCAAGAATGTAACAGCAACTCTACCTCCTTCTGATGATCAAGATAAATTACCCTGGTAAAATGACAACTCCTTTCTTTGTCAGCTGGTCTGTTGACATAAGGAGTCTAAAGTGAAAGAGTGGAACATGAAGCTTCCCTGGTGAAATCATTTCCTCTCTAACAAGCGCATTCATACCAGCAGGGTCTAAAGTTGTGAGAAAGAGAAGCACAAATTCCCACAAATGACTGAGTTGCAGTAATGTTAAGTGATATCACTCTTATTTCCACCTCTTAGTTGCCAGTCTCTTGATTTCATATTAAGGATATAACACCATATAATGGCCATTGATTTAAAGTTTATACTCCATTTTAGAGAATGACACTCCATCCCTTCCGTGTATCATCTCAAGGCCTTTGCTTTAGTTGAAACTTCTATAAGCCATTCCAATGCTCTATCAGGCCAGCAGCATCTTAGTAGTTTGGTATTTGATAGGACCAGTGGATACAATACCAGTCATGTGACTACTATTCCAAGTCCTTTCCTATAAAGTAGAATACTTTGATGAACATTGATGAAATGTTATGGTGGGTCTTGGATTGGTGGATCAAACACTTTAGAAGCCTCAAATAGTAGAGGTGGCTAAGGCTACATAGGCAGGGTAGGGAAACCCACAAAAAAAATATGGGAATATTTCAATTAAGATGAACCTCTACCTTTTCCAGGGATGTAGGGGTCTAATGTAATCAAACCTCTAGACATATCTGTTTGATAGCTTAAAGACATGGTACCATATCAAGGGTTTAATGTCAGTCTGTTGATGACAAATGGATATACACCAACAGCAGTAACTAGACCAGTAACCAATGAGTAGAAGCCCATCAGGTTCAAGAATAGTTACCATTCCTGCCACCATGGCTAATGCATTCATGTGCCTATTGTGCCAGCACTGACGTGGCTGATGACAGAAGCTGGCTGATATGAACTAGCTGAGTCATTCTGCCTACTTGGTTGTTTAGTGCCTTTTGTGGGAAGAATGGTGTCTGGTGGGCTTTCATGTGCTACACAAAATTATTTTGACTTCATGCACATTTCTGAGACTTTTGACCTCTTCTAATGCTGGCATTTTTACTTCATGTAATGAGGACCATTGTCTTCTCTGTTTCCAAGAGTCATCCTAACAGTATGTTAGTACCATGTCATGGAGTCCTTTGCATTTTGTTAAATAATATATCCCAAGAAAGTGCTCCTATATTTATAAACTCTCCTTATGTAAAAGACCTACCACATCACCGTCATCTTTAAAGAAATGCAGAGGTAGAGGTTAGCAGTGAGGAATGGGCTACTTGCTCAAGCTCAGAAGATTGAAGCAAAGTGGTTGTTCAAGATTTTTTAGCACATTAACCTACACCATGTGTCAATGTCCAATTCCTTCTTGGTATGCATGACTTATAGGCCTGAAAATTCAACTAACTCTGGAGATCGGCTACCCTTATGATGAAGTCTGACTTAGTACTCTACTTTTCTGTCATGTAGGTGGAAGAAGTGAGACTCCCTTTTTAAGCTGTCCAGGAGGCTTTTACACTTAGCCTTTAAATGCTGAATTATCACCCTCAGCCTTTTATTTTATTTTACTAAAGCATCTATTGTCCCTAGCAACAAAAAAACTAATTCTACAGTCCCTATAATAACTTTTCCTCACAGTTCTGAAATCTGATACATTTTACCTCCAAGGCACATTCACTTTTCCTAGTATACCATCTCCACTTAACACCTTTAAAACTTCTAACAGTTGCATTGCTATTGGGTAGGCAACCAGAGATAACTCAGCTCCAAAAACCCATTTTGCAGTGTGAGTCCTTAGACCACTTCTGGTACCAAATGTCATAGGTCTAGTTCTTGGAAAACAGTCTAAGAGGGAGATTTGTGTCCATGAAGTTTAATGGGGGGGGGGCGGGGGAGGGGCACTCAGAAACAACAAATGGAATGGAATAAGGGAAGCAGAAGAGGCAAATAGGCAAAGGAGGAATTGCATTAAAGACCTCATTTGATCCCACAGAGAGTTCTGAACCTGAGAGGGCCCTTCAGATTTGTTCACATCTGAGACAAACAGGATGAATCCTTGTACTCCTGCGTGGATCAGTCAATAGATGTGGGCTCTTGGTTATTAAGTAGTGTATTGTTTAACCTCCATGTATTTGTATTTTTTACAGATTTTTTCCTGTAATTGGTATCTAGTCTCATATCATTGTGGCTGGAAAAGATATTTGATATGACTTCTACTTTCTTAAATTTACCAAGGCTTGATTTGTGACCCAAGATATGATCTATTTTAGAAAATGTTCCAGAAGAAAGTGTATTCTGTTGTTTTTGGATGGAATGTCCTATAAATATCAATTAAGTCCATCTTGTTTAATGTGTCATTTAAAGCTTGTGTTTCCTTATTTATTTTCATTCTGGATGATCTGTCCATTGGTGAAATTAGGGTGTTAAAGCCCCCTATTATGAATGTGTTACTGTTGATTTCCCCTTTTATGGCAGTTAGCATTTACCTTATGTATTGAGGTACTCCTATGTTGGGTGCATAAATATTTAAAATTGTTATATCTTCTTCTTGGATTGATCCCTTGATCATTATGTAGTGTCCTTCTTTGTCCCTTGTAGCAGTCTTTATTTTAAAGTCCATTTTGTCTGATATGAGTATTGCTACTACAGCTTTCTTTTGATTTCCATTTACATGGAATATCTTTTCCCAACCCCTCACTTTCAGTCTGTATGTGTCCCTAAGCCTGAAGTGGCTGTCTTCTAGACAGCATATATACAGGTTTTGTTTTTGTATCCATTCAGCCAGTCTATGTCTTGTGGTTGGAGCATTTAATCTATTTATATTTAAGATAATTACCGATATGTATGTTCCTATTACCATTTTCTTAATTGTTTTGGGTTTGTTAATGTAGGTCTTTTCCTTCTCTTGAGTTTCCTGCCTAGAGAAGTTCTTTAGCATTTGTTGTAAAGCTGGTTTGGTGGTGCTGAATTCTCCTAGCTTTTGCTTGTTTTTAAAGGATTTAATTTCTCCATCAAATCTGAATGAGATCCTTGCTGGGTAGAGTAATCTTGGTTGTAGGTTTTTCCCTTTCATCACTAAATATGTCCTGCCACTCGCTTCTGGCTTGTAGAGTTTCTGCTGAAAGATCAGCTGTTAACCGTATGGGGATTCCCTTGTATGTTATTTGTTGTTTCTCCCTTGCTGCTTTTAATATTTTTTCTTTGTATTTAATTTTTGATAGTTTGATTAGTATGTGTCTAGGCATGTTTCTTATTGGATTTATCCTGTATGGACTCTCTGTGCTTTCTGGACTTCACTGATTATTTCCCTTCCTATATTAGGGAAGTTTTCAAGTATAATCTCTTCATATATTTTCTCAGTACATTTCTTTTTCTCTTCTTCTTCTGGGACCGTTTTAATTTGAAAGTTGTTGCGCTTAATGTGGTCCCAGAAGTCTCCGAGACTGTCCGCAATTCTTTTCATTCTTTTTTCTTTATTCTGCTCTGCAGTAGTTATTTCCACTATATTTTTTTTGCTTTATAACAAATTTAATCAGTTATACATATACATATGTTCCCATATCCACTCCCTTTTCTGTCTCCCTCCCACCCTCCCTATCCCACCCCTCCAGGCGGTCACAAAGCACCGAGCTGATCTCCCTGTGCTATGCGGCTGCTTCCCACTAGCTATCTACCTTACGTTTGGTAGTGTATATATGTCCATGCCGCTCTTTCACTTTGTCACAGCTTACCCATCCCCCTCCCCCTATCCTCAAGTCCATTCTCTAGTAGGTCTGTGTCTTTATTCCTGTCTTAACCCTATGTTCTTCATGACATTTTTTTTTCTTAAATTCCATATATATGTGTCAGCATACAGTATTTGTCTTTCTCTTTCTGACTTACTTCACTCTGTATGACAGACTCTAGGTCCATCCACCTCATTACAAATAGCTCAATTTCATTTCTTTTTATGGCTGAGTAATATTCCATTGTATATATGTGCCACATCTTCTTTACCCATTCATCCGATGATGGACACTTAGGTTATTTCCATCTCCGGGCTATTGTAAATAGGGCTGCTATGAACATTTTGCTACAGGACTCTTTTTGAATTATGGTTTTCTCAGGGTATATGCCCAGTAGTGGGATTGCTGGGTCATATGGTAGTTCTATTTGTCGTTTTTTAAGGAAGCTCCAACCTTGTCTTGTTCCTGATCTTAGTGGAAATGGTTTCAGTTTTTCACCATTGAGGATGATGTTGGCTGTGGGTTTGTCATATATGGCCTTTATTATGTTGAGGAAAGTTCCCTCTATGCCTACTTTCTGGATGGTTTTTATCATAAATGGGTGTTGAATTTTGTCGAAAGCTCTGCATCTATTGAGATGATCATATGTTTTTTCTCCTTCAATTTGTTAATATGGTGTATCACGTTGATTGATTTGCGTATATTGAAGAATCCTTGCATTCCTGGAATAAACCCCACTTGATCATGGTGTATGATCCTTTTAATGTGCTGTTGGATTCTGTTTGCTAGTATTTTGTTGAGGATTTTTGCATCTATGTTCATCAGTGATATTGGCCTGTAGTTTTCTTTCTTTGTGACATCCTTGTCTGGTTTTGGTATCAAGGTGATGGTGGCCTCGTAGAATGAGTTTGGGAGTGTTCCTCCCTCTGCTATACTTTGGAAGAGTTTGAGAAGGATAGGTGTTAGCTCTTCTCTAAATGCTTGATAGAATTCGCCTGTGAAGCCATCTGGTCCTGGGCTTTTGTTTGTTGGAAGATTTTTAATCACAGTTTCAATTTCAGTGCTTGTGATTGGTCTGTTCATATTTTCTATTTCTTCCTGATTCAGTCTTGGCAGGTTGTGAATTTCTAAGAATTTGTCCATTTCTTCCAGGTTGTCCATTTTATTGGCATAGAGTTTCTTGTAGTAATCTCTCATGATCTTTTGTATTTCTGAAGTCTCAGTTGTTACTTCTCCTTTTTCATTTCTAATTCTATTGATTTGAGTCTTCTCCCTTTTTTTCTTGATGAGTCTGGCTAATAGTTTATCAATTTTGTTTACCTTCTCAAAGAACCAACTTTTAGTTTTATTGATCTTTGCTATCGTTTCCTTCATTTTTTTTTAATTATTTCTGATCTGATTTTTATGATTTCTTTCCTTCTGCTAACTTTGGGCAAGGTTAGGTTGTTTATTCGAGATGTTTCCTGTTTCTTAAGGTAGGATTGTATTGCTTTAAACTTCCTTGTTAGAACTGCTTTTGCTGCATCCCATAGGTTTTGGGTCGTCGTGTCTCCATTGTCATTTGTTTCTAGGTATTTTTTATTTTCCTTTTTGATTTCTTCAGTGATCACTTCATTATTAAGTAGTGTATTGTTTAGCCTCCATGTGTTTGTATTTTTTACAGCTCTTTTCCTGTAATTAATATCTAGTCTCATAGCATTGTGGTCAGAAAAGATACTTGATACAATTTCAATTTTCTTAAATTTACCAAGGCTTGATTTGTGACCAAAGATATGATCTATCCTGGAGAATGTTCCATGAGCACTTGAGAAAAATGTGTATTCTGTTGTTTATGGATGGAATGTCCTATAAATATCAATTTAGTCCATCTTGCTTAATGTATCATTTAAAGCTTGTGTTTCCTTATTTATTTTCATTTTGGATGATCTGTCCATTGGTGAAAGTGGGGTGTTAAAGTCCCCTACTATGATTGTGTTACTGTCGATTTCCCTTTTTATGGCTGTTAGTATTTTCCTTATGTATTGAGGTGCTCCTATGTTGGGTGCATAAATATTTACAATTGCTATATCTTCTTCTTGGATCGATCCCTTGATCATTATGTAGTGTCCTTCTTTGTCTCTTCTAGTAGTCTTTATTTTAAAGTCTATTTTGTCTGATATGAGAATTGCTACTCCAGCTTTCTTTTGGTTTCCATTTGCATGGAATATCTTTTTCCATCCCCTTACTTTCAGTCTGTATGTGTCTCTAGGTCTGAAGTGGGTCTCTTGTAGAGAGCATATATATGGGTCTTGTTTTTGTATCCATTCAGCCACTCTGTGTCTTTTGGTGGGAGCATTTAGTCCATTTACATTTAAGGTAATTATTGATATGTATGTTCCTATTCCCATTTCCTAATTGTTTTGGGTTCGTTATTGTAGGTCTTTTCCTTCTGTTGTGTTTCTTGCCTAGAAAAGTTCCTTTAGCATTTGTTGTAAAGCTGGTTTGGTGGTGCTGAACTCTCTCAGCTTTTGCTTGTCTGTAAACGTTTTAATTTCTCCATCAAGTCTGAATGAGATCCTTGCTGGGTAGAGTAATCTTGGTTGCAGGTTTTTCTCCTTCATCACTTTAATTATGTCCTGCCACTCCCTTCTGGCTGAGAGATCAGCTGTTATCCTCATGGGGATTCCCTTGTGTGTTATTTGTTGTTTTTGCCTTGCTGCTTTTAATATGATTTCTTTGTGTTTAATTTTTGACAGTTTGATTAATATGTGTCTTGGCAAATTTCTCCTTGGATTTATTCTGTATGGGACTCTGTGCCTCCTGGACTTGATTAGCTATTTCCTTTACCATATTAGGGAAGTTTTCAACTATAATCTCTTCAAATATTTTCTCAGTCCCTTTCTTTTTCTCTTCTTCTTCTGGAACCCCTATAATTCAAATGTTGGTGCGTTTAATGTTGTCCCAGAGGTCTCTGAGACTGTCTTCTGTTCTTTTCATTCTTTTTTCTTTATTTTGCTCTGCATCAGTTATTTCCACTATTTTATCTTCCACCTCACTTATCCGTTCTTCTGCCTCAGTTATTCTGCTATTGATCCCATCTAGAGTATTTTTCATTTCACTTATTGTGTTTTTAATTGATGCTTGATTCATCTTTAGTTCTTCTAGGTCCTTGTTAACTGTTTCTTGCATTTTGTCTATTCTATTTCCAAGATTTTGGATCTTGGAAATAGAATCTTGGATCATCTTTACTATCGTTATTCTGAATTCTTTTTCAGGTAGACTGCCTATTTCCTCTTCATTTGTTAAGTCTGGTGGGTTTTTATCTTGCTCCTTCTCCTGCTGTGTGTTTTTCTGTCTTCTCATTTTGCTTATGTTACTGTGTTTGGGGTCTCCTTTTTGCAGGCTGCAGGTTCGTAGTTCCCGCTGTTTTTGGTGTCTGTCCCTAGTGGCTAAGGTTGGTTTAGTGGGTTGTGCAGGCTTCCTGGTGGAGGGGACTAGTGCCTGTGTTCTGGTGGATGAGGCTGGATCTTGTCTTTCTGGTGGGCAGGTCCACGTCTGGTTGTGTGTTTTGGGGTGTCTGCGGACTTTTTATGATTTTAGGCAGCCTCTCTGCTAATGGGTGGCGTTGTGTTCCTGTCTTGCTAGTTGTTTGGCATAGGGTGTCCATCACTGTAGCTTGCTGGTCGTTGAGTGAAGCTGGGTGCTGGTGTTGAGATGGAGATCTCTGGAAGATTTTCGCCGTTTGATATTATGTGGAGCTGGGAAGTCTCTTGTGGACCAGTGTCCTGAAGTTGGCTCACCCTCCTCAGAGGCACAGCACTGACTCCTGGCTCCTCAATTTGGGATGATTCGTTGTCTATTCATTTATTCCACAGATGCAGGGTACATCTAGTTGATAGTGGAGCTTTAATCCGCTGCTTCTGATGCTGCTGGGAGAGATTTCCCTTTCTCTTCTTTGTTCTCACAGCTCCCGGGTCTCAGCTTTGGATTTGGCCCCGCCTCTGCGTGTAGGCCGCTGGAGGGCGTCTTTTCTTCGCTCAGACAGGACAGGGTTAAAGGAGCAGCCGCTTCGAGGACTCTGGCTCACTCAGGCCGGAGGGGGAGGGAGGGGCACGGAGTGCGGGGCGAGCCTGCAGCGGCAGAGGCCGGCGTGACGTTGCACCAGCCCGAGGCACACCGTGCGTTCTCCCAGGGAAGCCGTCCCTTGATCCCGGGACCCTGGTAGTGATGGGCTGCACAGGCTCCCGGAAGGGTGGCATGGACAGTGACCTGCCCTCGCACACAGGCCTCTTGGCAGTGGCAGCAGCAGCCCCAGCGTCCCACGCCCGTCTCTGGGCTCCGTGCTTTCAGCCGCGACTAACGCCCGTCTGTTGAGCTCCTTTAAGCAGCGCTCTTAATCCCCTCTCCTCGCGCACCAGGAAACCAAGAGGGAAGAAATAGTCTCTTGCCTCTTTGGCAGCTCCAGAGTTTTCCCGGACTCCCTCCCGGCTAGCTGTGGCGCATTAGCCCCCTTCAGGCTGAGTTCTCGCCACCAGCCCCAGTCCTCTCCCTGCGCTCTGACCGAAGCCCGAGCCTCAGCTTCCAGCACCGCCCGCCCCGGAGAGCGAGCAGACAAGCCTCAGCTTCCAGCACCGCCCGCCCCGGAGAGCGAGCAGACAAGCCTCTCGGGCTGGTGAATGCCGGTCGGCACCGATCCTCTGTGCGGGAATCTCTCCGCTTTGCCCTTCCCAGGTACGTGGGGAGTTCCTTGCCTTTTGGGAGGTCTGGGGTCTTCTGCCAGCGTTCAGTAGGTGTTTTGTAGGAGTTGTTCCACGTGTAGTTGTATTTCTGGTATATCTGTGGGGAGGAAGGTGATCTCCGTGTCTTACTCTTCCGTCATCTTCCCCGGAAGTCCTATTTCCACTATTTTATCTTCCAGGTCACTTTTCCATTCTTCTGCCTCAGTTATTCTGCTACCATTTCCTTCTAGAGAATTTAAATTTCATTTATTGTGTTGTTCATCATTGTTTGTTTGCTCTTTAGTTCTACTTAATAACCAAGAGATCACTGAAGAAATCAAAGAAGTCAAAAAATACCCAGGAACAAATGACAATGAAAACACGATGACCCGAAACCTGTGGGATGCAGCAAAAGCAGTTCTAAGAGGGAAGGTAATAGCAATACAATCCTTCCTCAAGAAACAAGAAACATCTCAAATAAACAACCTAACCTTACACCTAAAGCAATCAGAGAAGGAAGAACAAAAAAGAACTCAAAGTTAGCAGAAGGAAAGAAATCATAAAAATCAGATCAGAAATATATGCACAAGAAATGAAAGAAACAATAGTAAAGATCAATAGAACTAAAAGCTGGTTCTCTGAGAAGATAAACAAAATTGATAAACCATTGAGTCAGATTCACCAAGAAAAATGGGAGAAGACTCAAATCAATAGAATGAGAAATGAAAGAAAAAAAGTAACAACTGACACTGCAGAAATACAAAGGATAGTGAGAGATTATTACAAGAAACTATATGCCAATAAAATGGACATCCTGGAAGAAAGGGACACAATCTTAGAAAAGCACAGCATCTGAGATTACACCAGGAAGATACAGAAAATATAAACAGACAAATCACAAGCACTGAAATTGAGACCATGACTAAAAATCTTCCAACAAACAACAGCTCAGGACCAGATGGCTACACAGGCGAATTCTATCAAACATTTAGAGAAGAGCTAACACCCATCCTTCTCAAACTCTTCCAAAATATAGCAGAGGAAGGAACACTCCCAAGCTCATTATACAAGGCCACCACCATCACCCTGATATAAAACCAGACAAAGATGCCACAAAGAAAGAAAACTAAGGCCAATATCACTGATGAACATAGACGCAAAAATCCTCAACAAAATACTAGCAAACAGAATCCAACAGCACATTAAAAGGATCATACACCATGAGCAAGTGGGGTTTATCCCAGCAATGCAAGGATTCTTCAATACACGCAAATCAGTCAATGAGATACACGATGTAACAAACTGAAGGATAAAAACCATATGATCATCTCAATATATGCAGAAAAAGCTTCCAACAAAATTGAACACCCATTTATGATAAAAACCCTGCAGAAAGTAGGCATAGAGGGAGCTTACCTCAACCTAATAAAGGCTGTATATGACAAACCCACAGCCAACATTGTTCTCAATGGTGAAAAAGTGAAACCATCTCCACTAAGATCAGGAACAAGACAAGGTTGCCCACCCTTACCTCTATTATTGAACATAGTTTTGGAAGTTTTAGCCACAGCAATCAGAGAAGAAAAAGAAATAAAAGGAATACAAATTGGAAAAGAAGAAGTAAAATTGTCACTCTTTGCAGATAACATGATACTATACATAGATAATCCTAAAGATGCTAGCAGAAAACTAGAGATAATTAATGAATTTGGTAAAGTAGCAAGATACAAAATTAATGCACAGAAATCTCTTGCATTCCTATACACCAATGGTGAAAAATCTGAAAGAGAAATTAAGGAAACATTCCCACTGACCATTGCAACAAAAAGAATAAAATACCTAGGAATAAACCTACTTAAGGAGACAAAAGACATATATAAAGAAAACTATAAGATACAGATGAAAGAAATTAAAGATGATACAAACAGACGGAAAGATATACCATGTTCTTGGTTTGGAAGAATCAACATTTTGAAAATGTCTACACTACCCAAAGCAATCTACATATTCAATGCAATCCCTATCAAACTACCAATGGCATTTTTCACAGAACTAGATCAAAAAATTTCACAATTGTATGGAAACACAAAAGACCCCGAATAGCCAAAGCAATCTTGAGAAAGAAAAACAGAGCTGGAGGAATCAGGCTTCCTGACTTCAGGCGATACTACTAAGCTGCAGTAATCAAGATAGTATGGTACTGGCACAAAAACAGAAATATAGATCAATGGAACAGGATAGAAAGCCCAAAGATAAACCCACACACATACGTTCACCTTATTTTTGATAAAGGAGGCAAGAATATACAATGGAGAGAAGACAACCTCTTCAATAAGTGGTTCTCAGAAAACTGGACAGCTACGTGTAAAAGAATGAAATTAGAACACTTCCTAACACCATACACAAAAATAAACTCAAAATGGCTTAAAGACCTAAATGTAAGGCCAGACTATCAAACTCTTAGAGGAAAACATAGGCAGAACACTCTATGACATAAATCACAGCAAGATCCTTTTTGACCCACCTCCTAGAGAAATGGAAATAAAAACAAAAATAAACAAATGGGACCTAATGAAACTTAAAAGCTTTTGCACAGCAAAGGAAACCATATACAGGACGAAAAAACAATACCCAAAATGGGAGAAAATATTTGCAAATGAAGCAACTGACAAAGGACTAATCTCCAAAATTTACAAGCAGCTCATGCAGCTCAATATCAAAAAAACAAACAACCCAATCCAAAAATGGGCAGAAGACCTAAATAGACATTTCTCCAAAGAAGATATACAGACAGGCAACTAACACATGAAAGAATGCTCAACATCACTAATCATTAGAAAAATTCAAATCAAAACTACAATGAGGTATCACCTCACACTGGTCAGAATGGCCATCATCAAGAAATCTACAAACAATAAATGCTGGAGAGGGTGTGGAGAAAAGGGAACCCTCTTGCACTGTTGGTGGGAATGTAAATTCATACAGCCACTATGTAGAACAGTATGGAGGTTCCCTAACAACTAAAAATAGAACTAGCATACGACCCAACAATCCCACTACCGGGCATATATGCTGAGACAACCATAATTCAGAAACAGTCATGTACCACAATGTTAATTGCAGCACTATTTACAATAGCCAGGACATGGAAGCAACCTAAGTGTGCATCAACAGATGAATGCATAAAGAAGATGTGGCACATATAAAATGGAATATTACTCAGCCATAAAAAGAAACAAAATTGAGTTATTTTTAGTGAGGTGGATGGACCTAGATTCTGTCATACAGAGTGAAGTCAGAAAGAGAAAAACAAATACCATATGCTAACACATATATATGGAATCTAAAAAAAAAAAAATGGTTATGAAGAACATAGACGCAGGACAGGAATAATGACGCAGATGTAGAGAGTGGACTTGAGGACACAGGGAGGGGGAAGTGTAAGCTGGGACGAAGTGAGAGAGTGGCATGGACATATATACACCAGCAAATGTAAAATAGATAGCTAGTGGGAAGCAGCCACATAACACAGGGAGATCAGCTCAGTGCTTTGTGACCACCTTGAGGGGTGGGATATGGAGGGTGGGAGGGAAGGAGACACAAGACAGAAGAGATATGGGGATGTATGTATATGTATAACTGATTCACTTTGTTATAATGCAGAAACTAACACACCATTGCAAAGTAGTTATACTCCAATAAAGATGTTTAAAAAAAAAAAATAGATGTCGGCTGACTCCCCGAGGTAGTGCATGCCTCACAGAAGCAGATTCTTTGGGAAGGGTCCTGGGGAAAGACTTAGCTGTCGGCTATCAACAGGCATCAATCCTGTAAGCTGGGGAACATAAATGCTTCCCTTCTGAAGGGGTGATCTGGTAGTGCTCTACTACATCCATTATGGAAGTCTGGACTCCACTATGTGCTCCAATACATGCTTCCCTGCTATTTAGTCTACAAATTATCCACTTAAAAGATTACTGCTAATTTCTACATGATACATTTGTGAAAAGTAAGTTTTTTATCTCTGGTTGGAAGTTGCATTGTGCTCTACTTTTTAAGTTGGGAATATTTCAGGGGTGTTACTGATCCTTAAACGAGAGTAGACTTATTCAGGTCTGCAATTTATTGCTAAAGAATAAAGTAGAATTTTCTTTGTTCTTTCTTCTCTGTTTACCTATTTATCGTTAGAATCTTCCTCTTACATCTTCAACTAGAAGACTCAATTTTATGCCCATTCCCTAAAGCCAAGTATTTTGCTTTTTGTTTTAAATCACTTAGCTCCTAGGAAAGTGATGATTTAAGCAGATACTTACTTTCCATTTGCATGATATTATGAGGACTATAATTTGAAGTAGCTTGTGCCTGGCATTTCAATATATCAGAGAATGAATGGAGGGCAAAATATGTCCCTTTGAAAATCTAATGGCTCTTTGAGGGTTAGCACTGTACTTCTTTGCTAACTTCCCCCAACCTACAACTTCACTCATTATTCACTTCCTTAATTGCCTAGGCAACATTTCTAAGATTTACACTTACATATTTGTTTTAGAAGAGAGGTAATAATGAACTATAGTGCAGGGTGAAAAAGCCCTAATTATCTGGGAAACTAATTATGAACATTAGTGAAAAGCCTCAACTCCTTTCACTTTGATATAATGATGATATGTGAAAGTGGGAAGACATAATTTTCTACAGAATATTGCTTGGGCTCCATCACTTTTCTGCCTGAGCCCACAGCTTCTACTTCACTGAATAAAATTTTCTCATGGTTTCTGGCATATAATAGACCAATATGCCTATATTCCCAGGCAGTTAAATCTCTTGGATCTATGTTTGTGTTTTTATGAGTATTTTAACAAGATGGTATGAGATATCAGAAATCAGGTATTACATATTGGAAGCCTCAATATTCTTTTTAAAAAAAATAAACAAATAGAAAATGGTATAACATACTGATAATTTAGACTGTAAGAAATAGAAATACAGAGAGCTTATTTTTTTAAAAAGTCTCCCTGGTAAATTACACGTCCCAAATTTGGCTCCTGCTAAGCTTCACCTCTGAAGTTTGCTGCAATGTATGTTATTCAAGCAGTCTTGCACAGGCTAACAATAGTTTTTCCCTAAGCAATGAGAAAAACATTTTCTGATCATTTGAAAATAATAAGATGTAAAAATACTACAATTTTGAGGAAGATACAAATACTGCAAAATTAACAGGCTTGATAGAATCTTACGTGTTATAAAGGAACATTATTGTAAAAAGCCTTAGATTCTCACAATTGTGGGGTTAGAGGAAGACAGCAAGTTGTTAAAGTTTAATAAGGAGAGCATGATTTAAGAAATGGAAAAAATATAAGGAAGCGAATAAATTGTACCCAAGTTGCTTGAACATCTCCATTTAACTTAAAAATAAAACTGGAAATATTTTCTCTGGTTTGTAGAGGTAGTAACTGCTTCACTAGTCCTATCTACTGAAATCTGGCCCTCCTATGCTGATGAAATTGGAATGGCAAGGCAAATTATGTTCTACATTGTGTTTTTCCTTGTCAAGATATAAAAAAACACTAAGTATTTCTAATTTTCAGCATAATCATTCAGTTATTCATTGAAAAAATATTTGCATATTTATACAGCATCATTGCAGTTAACTATATCAAAAAGTATTAAATGTAAAAATGAGGGGAAAATAAAATGATGCTTCATTTAAAAAATCACAAAATTAGTACCTTTTGAATAAGCTCTAATTGACTGGAAATTTTGACACTTAAAAATTACAGTTAAAATTTCAAGTATTGATAATATTCTTACCATTCACCTCCAAACAAAGCCAAAAAAATTAACTTAGAGTGAAGTGACAGCTCTGAAGTCTTCAAAACCAATTACCTGATCTAGATGTTAAGCCCTTGCTGCTGTGGTACAATTTACTTGGATGTTTTGCATCTGGGTTGGGATTCTTCTTATTGTTATAATCATAGAGATGAATGCTTATATACAATATTGATACATACATACATATTAACTCCGTTTAAAAGGACTTATGCTAATTACTTTTTCCAACAGATACAAATTATATGCTCTTTTCAGGATATTTCATCTAACCAAATTCTCTTGCTTTAAAAGAGAACTTTTGATGTTATTTTATTTGTATTTGTCTATGGAAAAAAAGTGCCTCATTTTGGAAAATAATAAAAATCAGTATTATTAGTAAATAATAAATATAGTAACTAGTATAATTATTTACACTTCAAAGGGGCTTATATGTGCCAGGCACCATTCCAAATGCTTTACATATATTAACTATATATTATACATATTAGCTTATCAAAACTCCATAATTGTTCTTTGACATAAGTACTAATATTATCCCCACATTAAAAATGATGAAACTGAGGAACAAAGATTAGATTGCATTCCCAATTAATCAAAGCTAGTAAATATTTGTTGTGCAACTGCCTATGTACAAATAAAAAATTTGGTTGGCCTTTGCCCCTTGTTTCTGGGAGGAAGACTCTAAACTCTGAGTTTCCAGAATGATAGGAGTTTCTTTGTTATTCACAGTGGGCCCCTGGGGACTACACTGGCTAGTTTATGCTAAAGAGCTGGGTGGGCCTCTAGATAGTTTATCCTAATGAAATAACTCAGGATGAGTTAAACTCACCTCCGGCCATGTATCTATCTATTTTGGTGGTACTATTTTATTGAATAAGGAACAATGTATAAAGACCACAGAGTCTGCTTTTGTGTAAAAACAACAGAAAACAACAACAAAAATTCATGTTTCTACTTTTGAAGAAACTTGAGAAATTTTGTATTTTACATATATACTCCCAAATAGACAAGTGCTACTGTAGGCTTCATGCTTACTCAGTATACACCCTTATCTTTAAAGACCTCAGAAGAACACAACTGAAAAGGGGGAACAAGAGTGTAACTGACATCAACCCCCTACTTTTCATGGTTAGTTCTGGAAATTCAAGAAACACCTATCTTCATCTTGAAATATGTCATATGCATGAGAAAAGACTCCTGCTTTCTCCCTTCACATGGGAAAAAGAAAAATTAATAAAAACCAAAACAAACAAAAATTAAAATCTACCCCCCCAAAAAAAAAACAACTTTGAGAGATATCACAATCCTTTAAGCACTCTTTTGCACTTTCATTCCACATAAGAAATGCCAGATCTAAAAAGGTGCCAAGTCTCATTCATATAATCAAAGGATCTAATAGCTTACATAAGATTTTTTAAATAAAATGTAATACTAAATTGTTAATAGTTGTGTCTTTACTTAAATTTAGCCAGGAGAATTGCATTTCACAGGCTCTTTCTTTTTAAAGGGTCTACTATTTTACCATAATATAGCTGTTACTATGGCTATAATATGCTTTTTCATGTCATCCTACATCCCGTCCAATAAGTTAAAAGTTAAAAAGTAAATAGTTAAAAAAAATACTCATCCCTAAATAGTATCAATATAGGGCATGTCTCCATTGTTCTCTTTACTGAATTTCTGCTAACTTCATTCAAATGTCTATAGAAAAATTAAAATAAAGAAGGATGTACAGAAAAGATGACAAGAGTGCACACATAATACTTCTATTATTAAAGTAGGTATTTACAGCCATGCAAGAAACTAATAAAGCTGTAGAAAATACATGAAAACATTCAGTCAACTTACAAAGATTTAAGAGGAATTTTTATTCTAATAACATTGTTTCACTTTTACCAAAATTAATTCAGGATAAGAATGCACATGAATCAATAGTAGGTACCCAAGCTGAAATGAAGTGATTGCTTTAAATGATTTCCAATACATCATATCTTATTATATTAGGATATGACAGGTTATGCTGTGCTTCATTGGGTTACATAATATCATTTTGAATATAACTCCAAGTCTATCTAATATAAGATGATGAATCAGGAAATAAAATGACAAGGATTCATTTACTTCTAGGTCTTAAATTAGATTTTTCTGTCCACACAAAAGGAAGCAAGGAAACCAAAATGGCTTCCAGGAGGGCTGCCTCATTCATGTCAATGAGCAATCACCAGCTACTGTTCTTCATTCATTCTGGGCAGGAATGTCTGTCATCTCTGTAAGAACTGGCGTAAATGAGAGAGCTTTTATGAGAATAATGTGTATCTGGCTTTCTACTGGCCTTGTGTTGCTGTGATACTGTCAGAAGCATTATGTCAAACATGGGGAATCAGAATATTCCATTCAAAAATTATTATATAATCTGAGAACACCATGGAGACCTGTTGTGATCCCATTATAATACATAGTGTGGAAATAAACTTAATGAGCATGTATAAGAAGAATCCAGTAATCATAACATAACTGGATAGAATGTGGTTTAGTATATATTCTTCAATATAAACACAGGAAATAGAAAGCTGCAAAAAATAGTTGTTTAATTAAGAAGAGAAGAACATATTTCATCTAGTTTAAAACTCATTCTGGTTTCACGGATAATAAATATCAAACTGTATTCCAACATGGTAGGAGTAAAAATCTCATCACTAGAAAAATGTTAATTTTTATTGCCTAGGTAGGGAGGGAGGTAATCTTGAAGGGCATGTGTCCAAAGGTGTTATAGATAACTTGGTATGAAAGATGTGTCATTGGATTACTAGTGCTGAAATATTAAAACCCTTAATATAAGTGAAAGAAAATGTGACATTTAATAAATGCAGATAAAAAGAGGTTGGAGTCAACATATTTTAATTCAGCTAATCTGTGTTTCTCAGATATGCCTTCCTATGTTGCACACTCCTTACGTATCAAGGTTCTAGCAATCTACAAATGTAAGGAAAATGGATCTCATTAAAACTTTAACAAAAAGTTACTTAGAAAGACAGTAGACCATTATAGCAAAAATACCATCATTGTTTAGGGCCCACCTGGGTAATCCAGGATGATCTCATCTCAAAATGCTTGGCTTAATTACATCTGCAAAGATCTTTTCTCCAAATACAGTCACATGCACAGGTTCTGGGCATTAGGACTTGGACATATCTTTTGGGGGGCCACTGCTCAACCCACTACACCATCCTAGTCCTTCACCTCTCTCCCTATTGATTATCTTTTCATCGAGGCCCTGCTCCCTTTCTCCTCCTCCCTCTTTCTCTTTGATTCAACAGTGTGAGTATGAGAAGAGTAGAGAAGTGTGCCTGTGCAGGGAGGGGGTCTGCATTCAGAAGCTGGAATTCCATCATCAGAAGCACAGCAAAGAAGCAGACCTCCTTGTGCTGGCCGCCAGTAAATACTGCTGAGTACATGAGAGCAATTAGCTCAGTCACATAAATACAAAAACCAATAGGCAAATGGCTGAAAGTTTCTAGGAGGGAGGTATATATGTAAGCATAAATAAGTAAGTAAGTAAATAAATAGATTTTCTCCTAGGGAAAAAAAAAATACCGTCATTGTATTACTCTCTAGTTAGTTTATCTGTAAGGCAGAAATAACTCTGAATGTTAGATGATCAAATTTACATTTATTGTCACAAGTTAAAAAGACAAAAAAAAACCCTCAATTATTTGCTATAGTTTTTATGCTATAAAATTTGAAATATATACCTTTAACAACGTTGATACTGGTTCAGAAAATATCATAACAAATGCTTTTATGTACTTGTCATCAGAGAAGATATTTATGGGTTGCAATCAGTAAAATGTGCTTTAAGAATATTTAGGTGCAATCGAAGACCAAAAGATATAGGTGTACCACATGTGATAGTAATATATCTGCTTTTCTATTCTACTTGGAATGTGCTAGTTTGGCTGATAATTAATGAAATAGCAAATATTTAATTATGCTCTTTTAGCCAGATAAATCAATACTATTTTCTGTATATAGAATAATTTTAGCTTCAGTGTTATGGATCCAAGACAGATGACAACATTCTGTCCTGTAAAAGTCTGGCTGTGGTTTCAAACTAATAAGTAAGATTAGTTAGTCTTCAGTGCACTGAAATGTAACTGGCAAAGAACTTTACATTGTTCAACCTAAGGATAATTTCACTTGAGGGGTGGTTAAGGCTAATATCCTGTCATCTGCAAAGCACCACATGATTCTTTTAGATGGAAGACACTGGAAAATGTAAGGCCTTATTATAAATATCTTAACAAAATTGATTGTTTGCTGTAATGCACAATTAGGACACTGAAAAAAGCAACAAGAGGTTTCTAAAATACATAATCATATGAAATTTACTTTTCCTTCTCAATCATTTTGTCTTGTCTCAAAGGTGTACTAAGCTGCTAAATTACCAAGAGTTAGCTCCTCTTGCATTTTTTAAGTTGCATTAAGTTTTGAAATGGATGGGTGCATCTGTTTTGCTGATTCAAGTGATATCATCCATCATCCATGTGAAGGCATCACGGATACATTACTAGTTTTCAAAATACATATACTACATGTTGAAAATCTTAGACATCACATCTAAACACATTGCCTACTTTTTAACTCTTATGCCATCTGCATAGAAATAGAAAGATAGTTCTTCTCTGTAACAGTATAGCAAGGACCATTATCCATGAAAAAGAAAAATTGCTTGTTACTGTGTCTTGAATTTTGTTTGCTTCTGAGCTTTTACTCATAATTTAGTTTGGTTTTATTTACTAATTATATAGGAAAATTCATGTATGTTCATTTTCTTATTTCCTGCCTAATAACTATCTATCTCCCTTTATCACTTCCTCTCTCCCTCTCCCTCCCTTGCTCCCTCTCTCCCTTCCCCTACTCTTTCTCTCTCTCTTCCCACCTTCATGCCTATTAATTGCACCAAACCAAAGAGCTCTTGATTAGTTATTTACCTAGTTGGTTCATGTATTTATAACATTAAGGATATTGGAATTCCAACAAATTTAATGAGCCATAGTACTTACATGCTAGGCTCCAAAATAAATCTTTTTAGTTATTTTTCAGAGGTTGTTATTTAGGCATTAATAAACAAGCACATAGACTATCTATCAAATTGTGACTAGGAAAATAAACCAGTAATTGTGAATCAAAATGAGCACAACAAGTTTCACTGTAAACTAACTAAAATCCTTCATTTTAAAATGAGAAGAAAAAATTTACAAAGAATTAGTGTGAACCAAAAGTTAAACCTATATATTCTACACAACTATGGAAACAGAATAACATCTCTAGCTGAAAACAAAGTTTCTCTGTGAATACTTGCTAAAGAATGTTTTATTCAACTTGACAGAATTATTGATTGAATATTCCTGCTCAATAAAATGGTTTTGTTTGTAAGTTCAGCCATATTGGAAATGTTTCATTGTGCCAAGTGCATATTTTACTATTCAATAGATATGCTACTTTGCTATGTATACATATATGTAACATTCAGTATTCATTAGATAGATAGATACATATATAAATTAATTTAATGAAAAGTTGTGAACCAACATTTAACAATAAGGACAAATAGTAGCTTACAGAGTAATTGTGTAAAGTAGGAATAAATAATTAATAAACAGCACAGAATAGTCTTTTTTCAACAAGAATCAAAAGTTCTTTGCAAATGTTATTCAAACTATGGCAGTAAATACAAAGCAGTAATTTGAAGGGTTTTTTTTTTTAAGAAAAATAAATTTTAAATGATTTTATATTGACAGGTAAGTTGTCAAATCAATGGAAGTTTCCTTTTTCATAGTAATGTTTCACTGGCGCATGAGGCTTTTTGTAACAGTAAGTTCTTTCCCTCAAATTATTTGAATTCAAATATCATGAGTTTTTGTTTTGATCAAAGATAAAACAGATGGAAAAGGACAAGATCTACATAGATATTACCATTAGTACAGAAAGATTATTCCTGCCCAATTACACAATAAATAGGAACACAAGCCTTAGAACAGAGGGCAACTAGGTATCATGACAAAGAAAATGACTTGATATTAAAATGTAGATTTTTTCCTATAAATACACCATTTCAAAGGCAGCTGCCCTCTCTAATCTAGGTGTCCCCCTTTTAAAACATATGAATAAAATTGGCAATCAGATGATCCATGCAACTAATAATTTTTATGATCACTTTTACTCTATGTTGAATAAATCCCAAAGTTGTCCTGAAACCTGAGCAGATATCTCTACAAAAATCAGAAATGCCATGGTCTACATTCATCCTCTGTTACTCCAGCTAGTTAAATTTTGTTATCTTAATGATCATTCAATTGTACTTTTATAAAGCACCTATACAAAATGAAATGCTGCAGAGTATCATGTATATCATAATTAATTGAAGTGCAATGGGTATGTAAACAATCAGTGATGATCAACCACAGATACTATTAAATTTCTATATATTAGGATATTGTTGTATGGAAAAGGAAACGTTGGAAATACGACTATACTGTCTCTCTTTAACTGCAGGGGTGCTGCAAAAAAGGAAAAAGAAAGATGGTCTGGTCCAATCACTTTGCAAACATGCAAAGTGGTATGTGGTAATCACACATACTTGGTATTTGGTAGTAGAAGAATCCTTATATTTGAGATGCTTTTGCCAGATGTACTTAGCCTGTTCAGGATTGCTTATGGAAAATAAACACGGTATTTTAGGACCCTTGAGAAATGTAATATAAACTACAATCATCAAGGTATAACTTGTAGGTGTTTCATAAATTAGCTCCTTTCTGTGTTAACGATGACCTACATGCATTATTTAGGGACCACAGATGTTAAAATCAAACCAGAGTACATCCTAATGCAGCAAGTAGCAACCTGGGGAGCTATGCGGAGTCCTGCAGTTCACCATGCTTCTTCACCCATGTCTCATATTTATCGTCATTTTTGAAATTTTTAAATTAGTATACTTTGATACTAGCTAAGTGCTCCAATTTTTATAGGATTCAACAATCCCAGGTTGTGAGTTACCTCAGGGTGGCAATCTGGTTTGAAAGGGAATTATAAGATTTGTTTTGAACCTATTTGAGCAAAGCAATTACTCTGTATTTACACAGGCTGTATATTTGGGGGGGACTGTAATGGAAGGATTAATGGAGATTATGGATTTAATATTCCAAGCCCATCCACTTCTTGGCGCTATAACTGTAGTATAAATAGTGTAAATGCCTAAGAGATAAACGAATCTTATTTATAAATAGGTACACATCAATTACTTGGGAAGAAGATGAGAGTAGTCATTTTTCATTTCCTGTGCCATTTTTATTAGTATAATAGGTCATTAGGTGGGCCTATGGAGATATTAAGCAAATAAATGACATACATAAATTTACATTTTAGGTAAATATATCCTGCTCTTGAGGTAGAGAATAATTTGGCAAAGAACATAAGCAGCAGTAAAAAGAATAGCTGGCAGGGTTGGGAGTGGGGGACTGTATTTATTGAGGAGAAAATTTATATGTGATTTATATATGGATAGGAGTGAGAGCTGCAGAGATATTGTGGAGGGATTGGCAATCTGTTGTATGTCAGGAATTCTGGATAAGGGTAAGGTTCAGGATGAATGTAATTACGTGTTTTCCATAAGTAATATTTGCAGACAAGAGAGAAAGGAATTATAAGAAGAGTCCTAGAATACCCTAGTTTGTCTTTTCTTTTTTTTAATATATACATATAATCCATTGGTGTAGAGACCAGGAAGAGGGTGTGTTAGGAGAATATCTGTCCTTAGTCCTATGGAGCTAGTCTATGTGAATGGCTCCTAAATATTATAATATATGCACATGACCTGTTCACATCAAGCTTCTCTTTAACTGCAAAGTAGATATTACCAGCAACCAAACAGAATGTGAGCTTTTTAAAGCTACATCAATCACTTAAAATGTTGACAAGTGCCTAAAAAATAAGCATGTATGAGAAATGAAGTACAAACAAAGGGCACATCATCTTGAAGAGTCAGAGGAAATTGTATCAAGAACACAATTTCAAAAAACAGGGAACTTTAGTATAAATAAAGGTCCTGGACAACAGGGAGGGCCCAGAGGGGCTTCCCTGATTGAACACTCTTTGAAAGCACAGACAGTAGTAGTATCAAAGGGTAGACCCCCATCCCTGCTCTGCCCACTGGCCAGAGAGGTGCACACTGCAGAGAGCTGGGGAATGACCAGTCATACCCTAGGGACAGGGAAGAAGGAAACACTGACACAGGCAGAGGAACGGGTCACTGCACTGCATACCCCTTGTGTCTGTCGGAGTCAGTCTGGGGATCCTCTGCCCATTCCCCAAGTCTGTGCAGGGTGGGGACCCTAGCAGTTCATGGGCCATGGTTAATCTTGGTTAATCAGGTCAGTGGGGAGGGTTAGGCATGGGGTGGGCGTCCACCACATTCACGGCTTCACATCAGTGCCGCCTGAGGAGTTACCTGGTTGTGAGGAGATGTTCTCACATCTGGGTGATCTGGGTCAACTTCCTTCTCCTGCCAAGCCCTCGTCTCCTTATCTGTGAAGGCCTTGCCGGCTGGCCAAGCAGCAGATGAGGCCCTCCCGGTGGGCAGTGAGCATGCAGTCCTCCAAGGAGAGGATAACTGGCTGCCCCTGAGCCGTCGTCCTGCACTCCAGGGCCTCTAGCAGCAGCACCTCACGTATGCGCTGCCACAACGGTGTGTCCAGCACCTAGGCTGGGGCCTGCGGGCCTCAGAGGACCGGGCCTCTCAGCTTGTTCTTGCTGCCCCTGCCCCCATAGCCGCCCTAGCTGGTGTGGCCGCGGCAGAAAGTGAATAACATCTCCAGCTCAGCCTCTGAGCCTGGGTCGCTCTCTGGGTGCGGGGCTTCTGGAGCAGGACAGAGAGCAAGGCACTGGGTCAGTGCCGGAGTCACAGAGGATAAAGCGCATGCTCAGTGAGCGCCCACAGGGCCGCGCGTGCGTGTGCTCCGGCGAAACCACAGGAATTACCTCAAAGGTGGCGAGGATAAGGCTCATTCTCAGTGAGTGCCCACAGAGCCGCGCGTGCGTGTGCTCCGGCGAGAGCGCAGCAATCACCTCAAGGGTGGCGAGTATTAAGCGCATGCTCAGTGAGCGCCCGCAGAGCCGCGCGTGCGCGTTCCCGGGAGCGAGCGCAGGAATCACCTCAGGGGTAGCGAGGATAAGGAGCATGCTCGGTGAGCGCCCACAGAGCCGCGCCTGCGCGTTCCCGGGCTGGAGGCGACCCGGCAAGAGAATCCGCCTCGGCCTGAGGGGAGAAGGCCTTCGGCCTCTGCACCAAACTCCTCCTCCTCTCCATTCCACCTCCTCAGTTCTGGCTGCCGCCGCCTACTCAGCCCCAGCGAAGGAGAGGTCCAAGGTCACTGCTTTGACCTAGGACCAGTGGCCACGGAGTAGGCCACCACTCGGCCTTCGGTGAAGAGCCACACGGTGAGCAAGTAATCTTTGCCACCTGTCACCACATAGCAGCAGTCAAAGCTCCACAACACTCAGTGCAGAATGCCCGAAATAGAGCTGTATGAGCCCATCAGGAGCAGGGTGTGTAAGTGGGAACTCGCCTACAGCCATTTTGGCTGACAGGCTAGGTACAAGCCATGGGCTGGGAAGGCCCACTTGGCAGTGGGTCATGGGTCCCTTGCTCTTGGCAGTTTAAACAGGGAAGCCCTGGCCCTGCTTCAGCAGACACCAGGGCTGACCCAGGTGCATAGCTGGCTTTCCTCATACAGATACAGGTATCCACTGGCATGTAGGGACAGAAGCAGGTTCTCTGACCCAGGCAGCCACTTCAGATATGTCACCTTGGTCTTGTCAATCAGCCATTAATAGTTGAGTGCTTTGCTACTGTACTTCTTTTTTTTTTTTTTTTTTTTTTTTTTTTTTTTTTGCGGTACACGGGCCTCTCACTATTGTGGCCTCTCCTATTGCGGAGCACAGGCTCCGGACGCACAGGCTCAGCGGACATGGCTCACAGGCCCAGCCGTTCCGTGGCATGTGGGATCCTCCCAGACCGGGGCACGAACCCGTGTCCCCTGCATCGGCAGGCGGACTCTCAACCACTGTGCCACCAGGGAAGCGCAATGTCTTTTTTAAATGCACACTGATAGGACAGCTATCACATGCAATCTAACAAAAATTTTTTGAATGAAGTTAAAGACAACTAAGGGCTACTAGAGCCATCTTACAGAAAAAAAGAACGAACCTTTTGGCCCACCCAATACTAAAGTCTTATTTTGTAGTGCTAGCAATTAGTGCAACAGGAGTCAAATGTGTACACTTTACACTCTCTTCATTCCTGAAGGTGAATAATGGAGATTGGTCTTAAATGATGACTGGGATTAGAGCTTGGCAAATAGTGGAGAGAACCACAGATTTCTAGAAAGGACAATAAAGAAGGTATAGAGATATGCATGTTAGGTAAAGAGCCAGAAAACAAATCGTTTAGTTTTGTAGGCTACATATAGCCTTTATCATATATTTTCCTTCTTTTTTCCCTTGAACCATATAAAAATGTGAGAAAAAAAAATTGTTCTTTGCTGGAGGACTGTACCTAAATAATCAATGGACCAGGTTTGGCCAGTGGATTACAGTGTGCCAATCCCCAGTTTAGAATGACTATGTGGAATTCTGCCTGACTAGAGTGAAAGTTTAATACTGGACAGTAATGGCAGAGAAGGTTGGAAAGAAAAGATAAAGCCATATGATTAAAAACATCAAAAGCCAGAATGAAACATTGGTCTTGGATTTGATTTTATTCCCTAAATGTAAGTTGAAAGTATTTATATGCCAATTAATTTCATATGTCTTTAGCATTAAGCCAAATTGTTCTTCTCACTTGATCCCAGGAAATCAAATGGAATGTGTTTAATTAAACAGGAACATTAAACCAGGTCTTGCATTATCTCATATGGGGTGGAGTCAAAACATTCTCTTTTTTTAATATCTACTGCTTCTGAAGGTACACCTTTTAATGAAATCCAATGATTGCTGATGTTGATATGTTGACCTTGGATGTTCTGATGCACAAATTAAATGAAGACCGTATGTGGCAGTTTTCTTTGGAGATGATGTGTATTTTTGTACTTGTGAAATCAAGGGAACTGTTATTGAAACCCAAATCCTAAGTTTTGTATTTGCTCACAGCTGGGGTTTCCCTAGGCCCTGGTAAGTACACAGCACATGCTTAGTTATGAGTTCCCTGGTAAGATTTCAGAGATTTTGAAAAGTTCCTGAATCTTCCCAACATCTTAACTGTCCATACTTGTGAAATCCAAGACAGTGGCTTTCCTGGTATGATATGTGAGCATGAACATATGTGATACATAATTCATATGCTACATATGTGAAATGCTTTGTTACCATCTGGATTTTTCATCCTTATAAATCAGTTTCTTATAATGTAGGTTGAAATGTTATAGAAATGTGGAGAAATGTAGAAATGAGAGAGGTATCTAAGAAGACAATATTTATAGCAAAACTTTTATAGAGATGAATACATGATTTTGATAATGATAACATGAGGAAAAATATAACATAGTGCATGCAGGATTGCATAGAAAATTAAGTGAAATGGAGTGATGAAGGATCATGATTAGTAGAAGGGAGGCAAATATATATGTAATTGACATCAATTTGCAATTTTTTTAAGTAAAATGTCTTATTGAACTAATAAAAAATAATATCCAGATTTTTACTTCAAAGAGCCCATCACTAAGTATGGATATAAAAGTTCATAAATGGAGAATTAAAGAGAAATCAAAAAGCACAGAAATAATTAAAACAGTGAACTATGAAAAAATTAAAGTTACTTAGGCAGACACATTTTAAATCTATAAAGTTTAAGACTCAACTAAAGCAAAGTTGGTTACTATATAAATTTGCTTACTATATAAATACTAGGCTAGAGACAAAAATCTTCCAGCAGATCCTAGGTTAATGGTTATTCTGTAATTATATGAGAGAAATGCAACCTGAACATTTTTTTCTAAGGGTTTATCAGAACTCTAATATTGCAATCCTAAAGCTGATTGGTGAGTAAAGTTGAAATATTATGCTTGCATTATCATCTTTGTAACATACATAAGTTATGTATTATTTTGTCCCAGTAAATATTTTCTATTTTTAGTGATATATAAAATGAATCTGAAAGTTCTAATTGTGGAAGTGAGAGTGCCAAGATAGTGAAAAATAAACCTGATTAAAATGTTAAAATATGTAATGTTATATTAAAATATATAGGAAAAATGTGGAAATTAAGTTCTGTTTATATAGATATAGATAAAATTTCTTATTTACAAAATTTTACCAGTATGAAATAATTTTAAAAGTCGAATAATTTCTTGAACCCCAAAGAGTAATACACTTTGCTCCATCCCAGTGAATTTTAATTCCCCAGTCATTGAACTGTCTGGATGCTGGGGAAAACTCAGTGCCTGGGAGTTAGGGGTCTTGGAGGCTGAGTACAACTTCCTCACCAGCAATATCATGTGTTATATAGTCATCCTTTTATTTTCTTAATCACTACAAGTGGTTTGATATTTTAATAGACAAAGATACAGGATATATAAGGAAAGACTGATAATTTATGAGAGTGAAGATAGGAGAGAATCATCAGGAAGCTATCACCAAAAAAAAAAAAAAAAAAATTTGAACAGTCTTAAGAGAGACATAGAATTTTGCCACACAGAAAACATAAACTGTTTATAATACTAAACTTCTCAATGTTTAAGGCCACAGAATTGAGCTTCTAATATCCAAATTTAGTGTAGATGTTTCATGAACAAACAAAATATATTTATGTACATATACATATAACAAACATATATAAATACACCTGTATATATGTCCAATTGCATTTTGATATGCTATGGCTGCCATCATCAATCAAAATTCAGGCATTTGATTATTCAGCATACACATTTATTATGTTCACTTCTATCTGATGGCAAATTGAGAAGGTATAGCAAAAGATCCCTAGAGTCCTGATCATTTTCAAGTTTTCATTGTTTGTTGTGCAACTTATTTGTATTAATATAGGTGTACAATTAGAGAATAAGTGAAAGAGTTTTAGACAGTATAGGAAAACAATTATTTTATTATTATTATGTCTTTTAGAACTCCAATAAAAATTAACTAGATGAATCAGGAACCCCCATTCCACCCCTACCATGTACAAACATAAAACCATTAAATATTAAAAAGCAAAACAAAAACTAAACATAAATTTTGAAAAGGTAGAATCTATGAATAAGTTTGACTCAACTCTCCTAATATATAATATATATGTATATGTATTCAAGATGCTTTTTAATTAAAAGAAAAACTTTAAAATTTATTATCTGTGCAGTTATCCATAATGATTTTTATCTTCTACAAAAATCACTGTATTTTGACCAATGGTTTGAGTTTGTTATTGCTTCTCATGGGAAAAATTACCTTTCTAGAACTATTCTAGCAAACTCATCAAGCAGGGCCATCACCCTAAGGAGTTATTTCCTGTCTCTTCTTAATGTCATGAAGTTTTCACGTCATAATAGTTAATATTGTGAGATTTCATATACCTCAGACTGGTGTACATGTGACCTTTAGAGGTGAATGGGCATGTTTAGCCATAGGGACATTAAAATACAGTTAGCATAGACTGACCAGGAGGTGAGAAGCCAAGGTTATATTTGGAAGGTTTTTCTTGTTGTTGTTCTTATTATGAAGGTCTACTTAGTTATCTTTTGGTTTTCCTCTTGTTTCTAATTGTTAAAATATAAAAACAGCAAGAAATTTTCAAAATGTTGTGGCTATAGTGATTAATGTATAAGGTTTATGAAGAAACAAAACCCAGCCAACAAAAAAGAAATAAAAGAGGAGAGAGGATCATAAAATAAATAAAAATAAAATACAAAAGAAAACAAACATTGTAATATTAAGAAGACATTTAGCCAAAGATTTGTCTGTAAGTGGTGTGGCATTTTGGGGATGAAGAAAACTACTTCCCCTTAGCTACCTGCCATAGGAAATAAATTTGTCTCTTTTAGTGAGAGGACTGCTTTATCAACCGTTACGCTTTTGATTAATATATTTTAAAATTGAAACCAAAATGCAATTTTGAACTTTTCAGAGCAAGACCTGCATATCACAGCAAGGAGAGAGGAGAAGCTGAAGGTCAAAGGGGAAATTCCTCATGTTAGAACTTGTTTTTGTAAGTTATGCCAATATCTACAAAATCTCCATTGCTGACCCTCAATGAAAAGGACACAATGAAATAAAAAATTCAAAAGAAATCTTGATAGCTTTTCATAATCTCATGTACAAACTACAAAAAAAAAATCCTCTCCATCACACCATACACATTTTTCATTAAATGCGGTATAATAATATTTCTTAAAGTAATAACTACAAAGTGGAATATGTTTTCTTAATTAAATATTCAATGTCATTTAATTTTTGTTAATACACTTTGAAATAATTATCAACAAAACCACACCTTAGGGTATTATTTTAAAAGGGAAAGAAAGACCTATTAAAGTTTAAGTGTATGGCATAGATGCAGAAATAGGTATGTTTAACAGAGAGAGTACCAGGAGAGATCAAATATGGATAGATTTCATTGAATTTGAATAGAGTGTTCAATTTCATATACTGCTCTATTTAATGTAATCTTCCCACAATACAAATTATAAATGTAATATAAATGATAAATTCTCTTATTAAAAAGAGAAAGACCTCCTGAGTTTGTCACAGATATCCATAAATATGCCTTCCTAATCCTTCAAATTCTCAGGCATTAGAGATCTGTATGACAGATCAATCTACTAAGCATCAAGAAAATTTAAGCTTTCATATAATCACTATCCTTAATTCACCATATGTCCTTGAAAGATTATTTAAAATCTCCGAGTCTTTGGTTTTTTTTTATCTATAGCTTGGGAGCTTTGGACTAAACTAGTCTCCTCATCTGCAAACTTCTTTTAGAAATTGACATTGTACTAATGAGAATTTTGAGCTATTTTCAATATTTTATAAAGTCTTTAAGAAAAGAGAATATCAACTCTCATTACTTCATACTAAAATTTTATAAATTTAATGTAATTTCTGATGACGTGATCTGAGGTTATTTGATCAAAAAGAGAAAAGAACATGTCTGTTTATATATGTTACTTTTTGGTAAGTAAATATTTTGAAAATACGGGGTCTCTGTGGAAGAGATCAATAAAAGCAGTTTCTCTGAAGCACTAAAATATTACATTTTTGTATTTAACTCCTTCAGACAAATCTTGCCACAGTTCAAAGGTATTCTTTTATTTTACTTTGAAGTGTTGAAAATTTGGGGGTTTTGTGGGACTTCCCTGGTGGCACAGTGGTTAAGAATCAGCCTTCCAATGCAGGGGACAAAGGTTCAATCCCTGGTTAGGGAACTAGATCCCACATGCTTGCCACAACTAAGAGTTCACATGCCACAACTAAGGAGCCCATCTGCCACGACTAAGACCTGGCACAACCAAAACACATAAATAAAATAAAAATAAACAAAAGATCTAATTTAAAAATTGAGGGGTTTGTGTTTTTATCTTACATCAAATATTTCTATTTGTGTATTGTCTATGAGATATACATAAAATCAATACTGCAATTAGTTGCTTAGAATTTTCTCACTTAAGATTATATTTTGAGTGAGAGTGTAGGGGACCAAAATTTGTCACCCCACAAGGTGTCTCTTTGGCATGTGCATTACTACAGTCAAGGCCCAAAAGATTCAGGAAGAACCATTGACCTTTCCTCTAACTGCCTAAAGGAATTTGGATAGAGGACTTGTTCCATATTATACTACAGTATAATATGAACTAGGTATGGTAAACAGGGAGAAACCTAGCAAAGTCTGTTTGCTAAAATTCCTCTTTGTGTCCCATTATTTCTTTATAGCCAGCAAACATTAATTGACCAAACATTTCTTCTTTTTCTTCTTCCTGTGAATTGCTTTCCTTCACTCTGAGATCCCAAACCCCCACTCCCTTCTTCTTCTCTCAGATAGCATATAAGCTTCGATTGCCTAACTTGTCCTTGAGCCCCATATTCTTATCGGACCCCCACCATATGTACATAATTAAACTTGATTGTCTCCTGTGACTTTGTCTCATGTCATTCTCTCGCAGATGGTGTAGTCAGCAGGATTTACTTCTCTGGCTGAACTCTGCTATCTCTGAGGCTGCTGCAGCTGAGAGATCCTGAGACATCTGATAAGTGCCCACAAAAGGTAGGAATTCTTACCGTGTCAGTCTTCCAGATCTCTACCTGCCAGGTCTGTTGGAAGCAAGAGTGGTAACAGCCCTTTTTCTTTTTTCTAACTTTATATTATCAGGAGAAATATTTGTAGAGCTAGTTTCTTGGGCTTAACAACTCTGGTAAATTTGGTAGTGTACTCTTGGTTTTATTGGTCCATTGCCTTCTAGAGATGGTCACGGTTTTTCTTTGTCTCTGTCTGTTGTGTCATTTGTCTTGTTCTATGTTCTGAGAGCTTGACTTTATGACCAGTGATTATATTCTATCTGCTATCAACTATCTAGAAAGTACAACTATCAGTGTGCATTTGGCCATCAGTCAAATAGACTGGGATTCCAAGCAGCTGTATCGAGTTTGTCAGAAATCCAGATAGCACAACCTGGACTTGTGCCTGGCATCTCTTTGTCTGGCCATGCCAGCTATCAGGGAAGTTTGTCATAAGGGTTCTCAGTCCATAAGGGACCTTTATTGTCTCAAATTTTATTGCTTTGTTAGTGGCACCATCTTTACCCACTGTGTGATGAAATTCTTTGCTTTCGTAGACTATTTTGGGGAGTGAACTTTTTCGATCTTATGAGAGCTGCATCTTTTTGCACTCTCCTTTGGGGATTCCTCTTGCATCCATGGTTAAGCCATAAAAAGGCTTATTGGTATAAGTCAATATTAATAAAGACAATAGCCAGACAATGGATCCTTTGAATTAGAAAAACTTCTAAATTGGTAGATTTTTAGAAAGCTCTCATTGTAAACAACTATTTTATTGGTACCTATGGAAAGAACACATTAAAAGATAGATACAAAGAAATATAACAACTAACTTTAAGAACTTCCATTAAAAAAAAAACTGTTTGGGAAACCTTATCAAATATGTGGTCTCAGCCTCCTTTCATGGGTCTTAGAGATGCTAGTAAAAACATTAGGTTAATTAAGAAAAGAATGGGAAGAGACCAAGGTGGGAGTCAAGGAGCTTCCCAACAGATGAAAGTTTTTGAAGGAGTATTAAGAAATAATGTAAATATGGGACTTCCCTGGCCATCCAGTGGTTAAGACTCCGCTTCCACTGCAGGGGGCATGGGTTTGATCCCTGGTCAGGAAACTAAGAGCAAGCTGCATGGCATGGCCAAAAAATAGAAAAAAACAAAGTACTGAAATAATGTAAATAAAGCAAATATTGGAAGAGGCAGAACAAAGAGGAATTGGAAAGGAAGAGTCATGGGACTTGTCCCAGAATGATATAAAGCTTTAGATGATTATTAAGAAATGGGATGAGGAGGTGGGGTGGCCAGGTGGGTCTCCCAACTTCTCTGCAGCAGTGGGAGGCAGTGCGGGGCTCGTGGCCTGTTGGAGGTGCTGCCACACTGTCCTGCTGCCAGCCACCCAAGCTGCCTACCAGGTGAGCACCTCTTTGCAGTCCAGGGCCACCCAGCCCAGGACCCACTTGCTCTGAGCATGCACTTTTCTTCTGGGCCAGACAGAGGATGCCACCTACTCTGGGCCCTAACATTTTTAATGCTAACATTTTTTAACATTTTCTCCCATCCTTCTGACTTGGAATCATTAAGAACTAAAATTGCCCTTTTTCCAAAGCTATTCAAGCTAAAATTTTACAACTTGTTATAAACTGCAGAGAAATCACCCAGTAGACCATATAGAGACAATCTTCATGACTGTTGCTGTATGGACCACTTAGAATGATTACCAGAGACGTTCAAACTGCAAACCAGGAAAATCTGTCATTCTGCCACCATCTGACCTCACTCCATCTGATGATGCTTCAAGCCAGACATCTAAAAATCTTCTCGACTGACTGATTTTAGAACTCAGAAACTAGGATTATAGTTTGCTCTAATTACTAAGCATTGTTTTTCTTTTGTTTCCATAGAAATGCCTCTTATTAAATACCTGATTGCTTGTACCTTATGGGCCTAACTTTGAGAGCCCACCCGCTTTACCACCTTCTGAAATAAGTTTAACTGCACTGATCTATTGTCAGGACTAAGAGAGGGGCTCAGTGAGATATAAAACAATCTATCAACTCAACTTCTGGAGTGTGAAACTTCTTGGAGAAATTTCAAAGGCAGAACTATACTGGAGCCAAATTTGCCACCCCCAAAATGTATCTTTCAGGCATGCAGATTATTTCAGTCTGAAAACAATCAAGGCTTAAAAGACTCAGGAAGAACCTTTGACATTGCCCCACTGCCTAAAGGAATTTAGACAGAGGACCTGTTCCTAGAAGGGAGCTAGCACCATAGATATCTATATTATGATATGAACTAGATAGGGTAGACAGGGAGGAACCTAGCAAAGTCTGTTAAAATTCCCCTCTGTGTCCCTTTGTTTCTTTATGGCCCATCAAACATTTGTTTATCAACATTTGCTCACAGGAGGAAAAACATCTTTCCTCTACCCTTCTAGGTTCTTCTGACTGGTCTAAGAAGTAGGTAAATTAACAAGAGAAAAACAAATGAAAGTTTGGGACTTCCTTGGTAGTCCAGTGGTTAAGACTTTGCCTTCCAATACAGGGGGTGGGGTGTGGATCCAATCCCTAGTCGGGGAGCTAAGATCCCACATGCCTCGGGGCCAAAAAACCAAAACATAAAGCAGAAGCAATATTGTAACATTCAATAAAGACTTTAAGAATGGTCCACATCAAAAAAAAACTTTAAAAAAATAAAACAAATAAAAGTTTAATAACATGTATACCTTCTGTATATGTTGCAGAAACTCAGGAAAACAGTAATTTTCCAAAATGGCTGAAGTCCTTACCTTAAATACTGTCTTCAGCTAAAGAGAAAAGAGGTTGTTGGGAGTAATAGTTTGTAACTTCAAAGGGGAGTAAGGCAATTGACATGGAGATGAAAGGCAAATATTTGGTTAACAAATGTTTGCTGGGCCCTGCAGAGACAATGGGACACAGACAGGACTTTGGATTCCAGGCCCTGCTGAGTTCCCATACCACATGTAGTCCATATTCTTTGTAGGTATCTCTGTTGATAGTGCCCCTCCTGGACCAGGCTCTTTAACTAAATTCTTTAGATAGCTAAGGGGGAAGTAAAAAGGACGTTTTCCTAAGTCTTCTGTTCCTTGAAAATAAACAGCCTAAAATAATCCTCATGCCAAAGAGACATATTTTGGGGTGGCAAATTTTGCTTTCTTACAATTTCCCTTATCAAAATGTTGGTTCAGCTATTTTTTATGTAATCCTGTTTGTATATATATAACACAATTTGAATTTACTTTGATTATGTAGGGGTTAATAGTTGACAGTTCATTCTGTGCTATGATAAAATTTTATGCCAAACAAGTGATACATTTTATATTTTATATACATTTTATATACATTATTATATATATATATTATATATACATTATATACATTTTATAGCAATTATTTGCTAAACATAATATATCATTGGTATCTCTCACCAAGTAATATTTCTTCTATTATTTCTATGGTCATGGTCAGTGAAGTTTCCTTAACCTAAGTGAAAAGCAGAAATTCTCATTCTATTTTATCCTCTTAGGAGTTTGAAAAAGTGACCATTGATGTAGTCTTTAATTTCCAAATCATTTCTTCCTTAGTTACTTATATATTTCCTGACATCCCTTGTTAAATATTAAAAACATGAAGTGGAAAAACATTTGTATTGACTGAAGTATATCTTACAGCTTAGGAGGTACAAATAATTTTTCATCAATACTCAGCAATGACTTATAGGTGCCTCTTGTCTCAATATGGAACATTTTAAAATCATAAATATTTCACAGTGCAATTCCAGACATTTATTTATTTAACATTTTGAACTGAATTCAGATGGAATTTTAATATATTTTTTCACAAGTTATTTAAATATTCTTTTTTAAATTAATTGCTATGTATGGTTAATCCATTTCACTTATTGTAAGTAAAAAAACAAAATATTTTGCTTTGACATGTATTTGTAGTTTGGGTCTTTAATAAAAAGTAATCTGTGAAACTCAATAAAGCAGTTTTTATTACTCAGGGAGGGAAATGAGTATGATCATAGGTTTAATGTCAGACAAATTTGCACTTTTCCTTTAATTTTGCTAATGAAAACCCGAGAGGTCCCAGAATATTTTAACTTAATATTTCTAATTCCTAAATCCTCATTTACAGAAAAATAGTGGTGCCACTTAATCCACAGATTGTTCTGAATATTAAGTGATGTTATTTGCAAAGCAGTTATCAGAGTTCTGTCATTCAGTAAACACTAAATAGAATGTATCAATTATAAATATTTATGTTAATTTGCTGGGTGTGTTTCTTAGATGGAAGACAGGGATTGTGTGGCTTGTGAGATAGCATGTCTAACAAAATTGGATTAAAGATAATATGTTCCTACTTCACACTAACTTATTCAAAATCACTTTGACTTTGCTTTACTACAGTAGCACTTTGTCCATCAGTTTACTTCAAAGCATACACTATATTACAATTAATCACTGCAGTTTTTTTATCTTGATAGGAAGTACGCTTTCACTCATATGTGCATTTATGACTCTTTAGTTAGTGCCCAGTGTTAGCATCTAGGATAAAAGGGGAACTCATTTGGAAATAAGGAACTCATTTTGGACTGCCGTGTTTGAGGAATGGGCAAAAGAGTAGTGCAATAAATAATGTAAACAACTGGAATTTATGTCTGAAGCACCTCTAAGTGGTTGGGGCAAAAAGATAAATTTTATTGCAATTATTAAAGCAACTATAATTAAAGAAATGGAAGTAAGTTGTATTTCAGAAGCAATGTGTTGTTTAAGGAGAACAAAGAGAGACAAAGGAATAGCTTTAAGGAATCATACACTTTCAACGGACAAAGGATTAATCTCCAAAATATATAAACAGCTCATGCAGCTCAATATTAAAAGAACAAACAACCCAATCCAAAAATGGGCAGAAGACCTAAATAGATATTTCTCCAAAGAAGACATACAGATGGCCAAGAAGCACATGAAAAGCTGCTCAACATCACTAATTATTAGAGAAATGCAAATCAAAACTACAATGAGGTATCACCTCACACCAGTTAGAATGGGCTTCATCAGAAAATCTACAAACAACAAATGTTGGAGAGGGTGTGAAGAAAAGGGAACCCTCTTGCACTGTTGGTGGGAATGTAAACTGATAGAGCCACTATGGAGAACAGTATGGAGGTTCCTTAAAAAACTAAAACTAGAATTACCATATGATCCAGCAATCCCACTACTGGGCATATACCCAGAGAAAACCACAATTCAAAAAGACACATGCACCCTAATGTTCATTGCAGCACTATTAACAATAGCCAGGTCATGAAAGCAACCACAATGCCCATCGACAGATGAATGGATAAATAAGATGTGGTACATATATACAATGGAATATTATTCAGTCATAAAAAGGAATGAAATTGGGTCATTTGTTGAGACGTGGATGGATCTAGAGACTGTCATACAGAGTGAAGTAAGTCAGAAAGAGAAAAACAAATATTGTATATTAACGCATATATGTGGAACCTAGAAAAATGGTACTGATGAACCGGTTTGCAGGGCAGAAATTGAGACACAGATGTAGAGAACAAACGTATGGACACCAAGGGGTGAAAGCCATGGGGGGGGGTGTGATGAATTGGGCGATTGGGATTGACATGTATACACTGATGTGTATAAAATCGATGACTAATAAGAACCTGTTGTATTAAAAAAAATAGAAAAAAACTATTTATTAAAAAAAAGGAATCATACACTTAAGGTGTGGGTAGAGAGAAATGGAGTGAAAGGGGAAGTAAGAGAAAGACTAAATTGATTAGAGAGGGGAAAAGAAGCAAATACAGTGTCACACAAAGCAAGGGAAATTATCAAGGAGAGACTGGTCGGCTCTCTGACATCAGACTTATAATTTCAGTAAGATAAGAAGTTCTAAGAGACAACAAGAATTGGCAAGTAAAAAATTATTGCTGACTCTCTCGTGTCAATTCAGTTGAGTACTACTGAGGAACATCTTTTTAGTAAGACTGGGAAATAATGAAGAGGAGTGAGTAAATATAAATTTTGCTTAAAGTATAGTGGTAAATATAAGGGGAAATTAAGAGGAAAGTAAAGTTGAATGGTGAAGAGACTATGTATATTGATATAACAAGGGAGAAGGCTGATATACTTATTGAAATTAATTACCATAGCATGGCTACAATGTAGAAAGACAAGAAATTTAGAGCATTTGTTGTTAATTTAATATTGAAAAGTAACAAAGGCATGAGTTTTCATAGAAAATATATGTGAGGAAGGAATAATAGGTAGTAATTTCATCATATGCTGATTTAGGAGTAAATCATTCAGGAAATTAGTAACAAAGATTTATGGTCTTTGAGACATTTGAAAGTGAAGAGAATCAGCATAGGATTTGGGTATTGAAAATGTCTATGTTGAGAACTATAAAAGAATTGAAATATGAAGTAATTTGGATTTGAATTTCAAGATTTACAGGACATATTGAGAAATCTAGATGAAAACAGTAAGATCCTGGAAAGAGTCCTAAATTTTTTATTTATAAAATGTGAATTATAATCTTTACTGTGTAAGATTATTGCCAGGATTTTATAAAATATTTTTGAGGTATCCATATTGATTTAATTATGCATGATGGTGAAAGCTCGGCCTCTGTGCACCAGTGCCAAATCAAATTTCGGAGACACAGTTTTGGGTGAAGCAGAAAAGAGTAACTTTATTGCCTTGCCAGGCCAAGGGCAACACTACAGGCTCCTGTCCTGAATAACTATGTGTCCTAACCTGGGAGGATTTGACGAGGAGTTTTATAGCAGTGATTCGAGGGTGGGGTTGCTAAGATTAGGGTGTGTGCAGGGCCTCCACTTCTCTATTCTGGTCTCAGGTATTTGTCTTGATGAGCTTCTCTGGTTCCTTTAATGTAGCCTCAGGTGATCTTTCTCTGGTATGAAGAATGCTGACATCTTAAAGAGCGTAAAGACACTGGTATGTGTATCCCTTGAGGTAGAACCAGAATCCTGCCCCAAGCCTGCAGTATTGTTTCCTGGCTGCCACTCCCTTGTCTTTGCATTCCTTCCCTTCCTGGATTAGAAACTGTTCGAATCTGCCCTTTGGAACTCAGGGAAAGTCATGGAGGCTGGAGTCAAGAAAGGGGGGACAGAAAAGCTTCTGTGCCCAGAAGCACCATAGTCTTGCTCAGTTTCATGCAGATTAAATAAACTAAGTATGTAGGAGAAGAAAATGTTTTGTTTCTTTGACCCAAATTGTGTGATACATGTGTGTGATAATTCACTGTTAACTCTAGAATAAAGTCATAAAGGAAAGGGTAAAAAAAAATGGAGGAAAAATAAGGTGTCATTGCGATATTGGATGTGAAATAAGTGCAAGTGAGAAAAAGGAAAATAAAAAAGAAAAAGCAAGATCGGTGGCTGTTGTCATGAAGGGAAAAGTCTAAACAAGATAATTTTTAGAGAAGGAACTTAAGTGTCTGATAATAAGATTTATCATACGGCTCTGTCACTGGGTGGACGTGAGTTATAACAAAATAGCTTCAACCAAGGAGGTCAATGGAAGGCTCGGACCAGCAATCACAGTTCCATGATAGTAAGCAAAGAATTGCAAACCACCACGATAGGCTTAAGCACAAAGCAAAGTTTATTAAAGCATGAGTACACTCTCAGAGTGGGAGAGAGAGCAAGAGAGAGCGGGCTGCTTCTGAGAGTGGGCTGTTTCAGCGAAGTGAAGCAAGCCCAAAGCAAAGTTTATCGAAGCAAGGTACACTCTCAGAGAGAGAGAGAGAGCGGGCTGTTTCTGTGAATTGAAAGCAGCCTTCCTGTACAGGCAGGCTTAAGGGCGCTTTTAAGGAGCAGGGGGTGACAGGTGATCATTATTTGATTGACAGCCCCGAGTTATGTAACAAGCTTACTGCTGCACACGCTCTCACTCTTGAATCTCTAAGAAATGCCCACTGTGGGGGGTGGGGCAAAACCACAAGTAGATTTTATTATAATTATGGTATAATGAGTTTGGGTTTACTATAGGTTATTTGCCTGTCTGGTCTGGGCATGCGCAGCCCAAGTAAGTCCCCTCGTGTTACTGTCCCCTCATTATCAGGATAAGCTGCCCACCAAAGGACCATAGTTTCACCCATTCTGGGTGGGGTCAAGGGAGAGTCCCCAGATGGCTAGGTGTGACTCGATTTCTTCTTCTTGTCTTTCTCACCACTGTCACCTCCTTGCTGCTAATGTCTGACTGACTACCTAACAGCTCTAATGAATAGTAAATGTTGTTGTGACTGGACTGTCCAGATCCCAAAATGTATATGTGTGTCTATGTATAAGTTCTCTTTTTTTTGGCACCTGATCTGAAAAAAGGTATACAAAAATGTTAGTGGTGTTACAAGACCTGGTGGAGGCATCATCTTTGACTATTTTGTTTTAAACATGTAACTTTTTTTTATTACTAACAATGAGTTCTATTAAAATAATTTTAAAAAATTATCTTTATAAGAATAAACACCAGGGTTTCTGATGTTACTTTATTGTGTCCTACTGTCTATGAACCTGCACATATTTCACCTTAGGTCAACAAAATTTGTTGAATTCTATCACATGTGATGGGAAAGGAGGCAGAAAGATTAATACTGTAGATATAATACTTAAACAAATTACATTCTAATAGGGAAGGGAACTTGAAAATAACCATACTATAAACCAAACTGGAATTAGTGAAGTATATGAAAGAAAAAAGCAACGTGCTGTGGTAATTGAGAAAGAACTACTTGTAACTTGGAGAAAGCTTCATGCAGGAGGTGGAATCACAGCCCCTTTCATTTTCATCATTTATTATTTCTGTCTTCTTTTTGCCCTCTTTTAGGATTCTATCTCCATTTTTATTTTTCCCTTTGGAGCACAATCCTAAAAATGTCCCTTGTTATCACTGGCAGGAATGTTTTTTCATGTCTTAGGAAGACCTCACTACCCTTTCCTATTGTCATCATTCTTCAATTACGAGCAGGAAAAGCTAGTAGACTGTAGTGGAACAAAATTTGCCACCCCAAAATGTGTCTCTTTGGCATGGGGATTATTTCAAGCTGGAAACAGTCAAGGCCCAGAAGACTCAGGAAGAGCATTTGACTTTCCCCCTAACTGCCTAAAAGAAATTAGATAGAGGACCTGTTCCAGGATAGTTATCTATCACCAGAGATAACTACAGTATGATATGAACTAATTGTGGTAGAGAGGAAGGAACATAGCAAAGTCTGTTAAAATTCCTCTCTGTGTCCCATTGTTTCTATATGGTGCAGCAAACATTTGTTTACCAAGCATTTGCTTTTCCATCTCCATGTGAATTGTCTTCCTCCCCTTTGAAGTCCTAAGCCACTACCCCAAACATCCTCTTTTGTCTTTAGCTGAAGATGGTGTTTATTTGAGGTGAGGGCTTCAGTCATTTTGGTAAGTTACTCAATTTTCCTGGATCTCTCCCATGTATATAGTCATTAAAATTTTGATTTTCTTCTCTTAATATGTCTTATATCAATTTAATTCTTAGACGAGCCAGAAGAACCTAGAAGGGTAGAGGAGTTTTCCTCCCTGACAAAGCAATTCTACCCCACATTCCTTTCACCTCTCAAATGTACTATGTGTATTCTAATGATCAAGAGCATTTCTGGGACTGGAGAAAACTAAGATGTAGAGAAATTTAAAAGGGAAAATTATGAAAGATCTATGAGAGGAGAAAGTGAGAAGTTTTAGTCATTGCCCTTTAATTTAAAACCCTGAATTACGTTTTACATGCATTAGAACAGAGCTGAATCATTTATAAAAGGATAGCCTGAAAGATAGTTTCAAAGGAGCTTTTTAGCCATTCATATAATGAGGACTCAGAGCTGGACTAGAGTGATGACCTCACTACATTCTTCCTCAACCCAGGGCCAAGGTATACAAGTATTGTTAAGAAGGTTACATAAAAGTTATCAACTACTTATTTGCTGCTAGAGCAACATTGCCCTATAATTTGACCTGAGATATTTATATATCAAGTCCCTGTAAAGAAAACTACTCAAAGAAAAGTAGATATTCTAAACACTTAACCAAATAGAGTCATGGACTAGATGTAAGTTGTTAAAAACAAGATAACAGGCCTAATATGCAGTCACTTACACTAAGCCCGACATCACCAAACCAAGACTTAATTAGTTTTGGCTTTCCAGAAATGGAATCTTAAACCAGTCAATCAGGTATCATCTGATTAGCACTAGATAGATAATCCGTCTAATAGACCTCTGCCATTCCCTAAAGGAAAATAATTTTACAATAACCAACCTGCTTTTTTGCCTAGTATAACTTTCTTTTTCCTACATCCTTCTGCCTATAAAAGTCTTTCATTTTGTACAGCTCCTCAGAGTTCCTTTGTATCTGCTAGATTGGCTGCTGCCCAATTAGAATCAATTCTTTCTCAAACTCTTAAAATTTTTAATATGCCTCATTTTATCTTCTAACAAAGTCAATGAGGCATAGAAGGTATTTTTTTCCAGGAGACTTTACTGTGCTTATATTGGTTAGTGACTGTGGTGCTGTACAGATTTCCAATTCCTCTGAATGAAGAATATAAGAAAGAAAAAATAATTCCTGGCTCAAAAAGAGAAAGTAATAGTAAGAGGAGAATAGACGTTTTGAGAAGGTCTTAGTTGCTTATTATCTATAATAAGCATAGGTAGAAATATAAAGAGATCATCCATTAAAATATTCAGTACAATGTCATCAATAATATCTCAATTAATTTTCCTCTTTTTTTAATTAACAATATTAATATGGTATGAGATATAGGGCATTTATAGATGAAATCATTTTTGCTTTTTGTTGTATTTGAAGGGTAGGAGAATATGCAACCCTAAAAAATGTCTCCTTAGCATAGGAATTATTTTATTCTGATTATTTTGAAAAGCAGCAGACTCAGGAGAAGCTCAGAAAACAGACTAGAAGTTACCCTTTTTGTAACATATATTTATATTTATAAAGGACAACTCCATTTGTAGTGTTGTTACTCTTTCTGTACCAGAAAGAGAAGGATGCTCTATATCACCAGGAACTCTTATCATAATGGAGGAAGCACAGACTTAATTCTGCACAACAGACCTTACCCTTATTTTCCTTGCTTTATCTGGTAATATCCCATCACTGCACTCTCCCTCCACCACACACACACACACACACACACACACAACTTTTCTTTTGTCTTTAGCTAAAGATGGTATTTAAGGTGGTGGCTTAGGCCACCTGGGAGAGTTATTCATTTTCCTTGGGTATCTTCCATGTATAGATAAAGTATACATGTTAATAAACTTCTGTTTGTTTTTTTCTTTGTTAACCTGTCTTTTATTAAAGGGTCATAGCCAAGAACTCAGAAGGGTAAAGGAAAAATTATTTTTTTCTCTCCTACATATTTTACTACTGCTTTATTTTCTAATTCTCTAGGAGATTGGAAATTGCTTTGTAACAAAGCATATTTCCAAATAATTCTAAAATTACAGGGTTAGGGCTTACCTGCTGGTGCAGTGGTTAAGAATCTGCCTGCCAATGCAGGGTACATGGATTTGATCCCTGGTCCGGCAAGATCCCACATGCCAGGGAGCAACTAAGATCATGCACCACAACTACTGAGCCTGAGCTCTAGAGCCCGTGAGCCACAACTACTGATCCTGTGTGCCACAACTGCTGAAGCCCGTGTGCCTAGAGACCATGCTCCGCAACAAGAGAAGCCACGACAATGAGAAGCCCACGCACCACAACGAAGAGCAGCCCCCGATCGCTGCAACTAGAGAAAGCCTGCACACAGCAATGAAGACCCAACATAGCCAAAAATAAAAACAAATAAGTAAATTAAAAAAAAAATTACAGGGTTATATTTCTAGTAGATCCAACTTGTATATTCTTATTTTAACCTTAATATAATGTTTTATATTATCAAAATTGGATATCTTATATCCCTGCTTGTGTAGAGATTTAAAAATGAACAAACAGAAATGATTGACATTTTTAACTTCCAGTTATAAAATAAACAAATTGGGACTTCCTTAGTGGTCCAGCGGTAAAGAATCTGCCTTACAATGCAGGGGACACAGGTTCAATCCCTGGTCAGGGAACTAAGATCCCACATGCTGCGGGGCAACTAAGCCCACACACCGCCACAACTACTGAGCTCATGCGCCTCAACTAGAGAGATGGTGTGCCACAAACTACAGAGCCCACGTGCTCTGGAGCCTGCACACCACAACTAGAGAAGAGAAAACCCACTCGCCACAACTAAAGAGAAGCCCACGCACTGCAACAAAAGATCCTGCACTCCTCGACAAAGATCCTGCATGCCGCAACTAAGACCCAATGCAGCCAAACATAAAATAATATAAATAAATAAATCTTTAAAAAAGTAAAAAAATAAATAAAATAAACAAATCATGGGGGAAAAAAAAGAAGTGATTGACATTTTTGTCCTGTCTATGTATACTTTGATTGGGAGTTGGCATTGACTCACCAAGATTTAAGGAATGTGGAAGGATAAATATTAATGCTGTTTCAAGCATAAATATTCAAGCTGCTTGAATTTTCTCTCTCTGTCAGTAGCTTTTTAATGATCTCATCCATGTGGTTTAAAATATTGGAATGATCTAACTCGGAAGGTAATTGCATACCAATCCATTCATTTCAGAAATAGCTTTTTAAATTGGTCTTGGCACTAATAATTTAACCATAACAAGAGGTTTCTTTGGTAAAATAAAGAGACTGTATGATCTGGGAGGTGGCTACATTACTATAAACTTCAACAATTTTCTCTGGAAATATCTTTTTTTTTTCTAGATAGTGGGGATTTTAACAATCAATCAATGAAGAATGAACTCTCTTAAAAGAGATTGATCTCTTGAGAACTAATATCAATAAAGCTTTGAGACAAGTATTACTAGAAAGGGCTTTCAGATTGACTTGTTTTGTTGTTGTTTACGGTTCTTTGGAAGTAATATTTTGATCTAGATTAAAAGATTTGCTGTGATTTTGATGTAGTTGTAGATGCTTCATCACAAAATGGAATTTTAGTTATATTGTATTATGCTTTTAATCATATTTTATACTAGCCAATTTCTAATAATAAATATTAGAAATAAGTTGGATCAATAAAATAGCTTAATTATTCTTCTGGCCATGATAGGGCAACCAGTAAGGAGCTATCACTCTCATAGTAAATTAGAGAACTAGATAAAACAAATGAGTCACTAATTTTCAAACATTGTGCAACTATCAGCACAAAGCTGTGATCTCTTTTAACAGGAAAATGTTTAGAAAATTAATAAACAGAAACCTCAATTAAATAAGAGTCAGAAGACCAGAAGGGGAAGCTCTCATGCCCTGCAATGATAACAGAGCCCAACAGGAAGAAGAAAGATGCCTGTTCTTTCCTGGAAAGGACTTAGCTAATGAAAAGCCATGGACTCTGTTTACTATAGCCCTCCCAACTTCCTTTTCTCATCTATAAATGTGTTCTCCTTCCCTTGCCATACTGGGACTTGCAAGTGGCTTGGAATGGTTGCTGACCCCAAATTGCAGTTCTCTTCTGCTCCTGAATAAACCCATCTTTGCTGGGGAAATATCTGGTAGTCTATTGTTTCAGGTCAACGCATGCAAGATGAGATTTAGGCTTACCCTGGCTTCTGCCTGGAAATCCATTCAGAATGAAGTGTGAGGTTTAATCCAAGTAGAACATAGGAATTCCATGAGCAGAGTGTGGGTCTGCTCTGGCAATAGGAATTCAAAGGAAAGAGTATCAAAAAAAAAGGAAGATACGCAAAGCAGAAATTCCCCAAATGTAATACTGTTACATTGTCTTCAGAAAAATATTAAGCTGTACTTATACCGGCCAAGATTCTATAGGCCTGGCAGGGCACAGTAGCTGTTGATCTCTGAGTTGGATGGAGACTCTAAAGGTCATATATGTGTGAGAGACACAGGACTTCTAAGTAGCTAGACGAAAGAAAGCTTATTGCACATCCAGGACAATAAGTTTACATGCTAGAAAGTCATCCTTTATGAGAAGGTCTAGTCTAGCTTTGTATACTTTATATCTATCTGTCTTAAGATAACTTAAAAAAAATCTTTTCGTAAAGATGAATCTGATGCATGAGTTAAGGAACTGCCTGTGAGCTAAAGCAACACATTTTAAGGTAACTAAAATATCCACAATATCTAGCATACAATTAAAAATCAGTAAAAAGAGAAAAAAAAGTTTCTAGTTTCACGTATAAGGAGCTTGGAGGTCACCACTCCCTCCTAACAACAAGTAAAAAACTTAACAAACTGAAAAATCAATGACTCTTCTTGCATCCTTAAGAGAGGGAATATATGGGGCAAACTGCTGGCACCAAGACTGGGGAGATAGGTGAATACTGGGAGTCATGGTTTATTGAAGCAGAGATATATGAGTAGAAACCTCTGCAGGAACCTATGCCTGGGTTGGAAAACCTGAGTAGTAATTGATGAATAGCTGGAGGCTTAGTGTGGAAAAGTCTGAGCTAATTCTGCTGAGATATTATCAGAGTCTAAATGACCTGGGAGAAGAGAAATATCCAACTCATGATAAATACCAAAAAAAACTACACCTCTGCATATCATTTTTAAATTACAGAAAATCAAAGAAAGAAAAAATACTGAAAGAAGCCATAGGAAAACACACCTCACCTGTAGAAGAACAAAGGCAACAATTACATTTGACTTCTCAAAAACTATGCAAGCAAGAGGAGAGTACAGTGGAATATTTAAAGTGCCAAGAGAGGAAAACCACCAACCAGGATTTCTGTACCTTGAAAGTATTTTTCAAAAGTAAAAGAGAAATACTCTCTCAGACAAATAAAAACTGAGGGTATTTGTTGCCAGACCAGCTTTTCAATAAACATTAAATGAAATTCTTTAGAAATAAGGAAAATAATATAGGTCAGAAACTCAGGTCCACACACACACAAAAGAGCATTAGAGAGAAATAGGTGAAGGTAAAATCAAAAATTTTATTTTTCTTATTCCTAATTGATTTAACAGATAACAGTTTGTTCAAAATAATAGTGACAACAATGTATTAAAATGTGTACACTTATATATATATCATATATGTGTGTGTATTTATATACATATATGGTTCTGTATGCTTAATATAAGTGAAATGAATGACAACAATGATGAAAGGAACAAGAGGGAGAAATTAGGGTTATTTTGTTATTACGGGAACACTACTTATGAAACAATGTAGTGTTATTTGAAAGAGGACTTGAATTACAGTTGACATATGAACAACATGGGTTTGAACTGTGTGGGTCCATATATACCCAGATTTTTTTCAATAAGTACATACTACAGTACTCCACAATCCACAGTTGGTTGAATATGCAGATGTAGAACCATGGATATGGGGGACCAACTGCTGATTTTCAACTGTGAGGGACAGGGGAGGATTGGCGCCCCCTAACCCCCGCTTTGTTAAAGGGTCAGTTGTAAATGTATGTTGCAAACTCTAGGGCAACCAGTAAAAAGTAAAAAATGAAATATAAATCATATGCTGAGAAAGAAGAAAAATTAGAATCATAAAATGCTCAAATAAAACCACAAAAGGCAGAAAAATAGTGGAACACAAAAGTAGGAACAATGATCAAGGGGAACAAAAAGAAAACAGTAACAAATATGGTAGATATTAATTCAACAAAATAAGTAATCACACTGAATGTCAGTGGTCTAAATGTAGCATTTAAATGCCAGATTCAGAGTGGATAAAAACACAAGCACCAACTGTAAGTTGCCTACAAGAAACCTACTTTAAATATAAAGATAAATATGCATTAAATGTGAATTGATGAAAAAATATACTATGCTAACACAAATCAAAAGAATGCATGAGTGGCTATAGTGATTTCAGACAAACGGATGAAAAGTTATTAGATATATGTATGAGCATCATAGAAAGATAAAATAAATTCTCCAAAAAAGGCATAGCAATAATCCTTCACATGTATGTACTTAACAATAAGAGTGTCAAATTAAATGATGCAAAAAATGAAAGAATTGCAAAGAGAGATAAAGTAATCCACTATCATGGTTGGAGACTTCAACACCCCTCTATTAGAAATGGTTAGATCCATCAGGCAGAAAAGCAGTAAGAATGTAGTTGAACTTAACACCAATAATCATTTGGATATAATTGACATTTATAGAGTATTCATCCAACAGCATCAAAATACACATTCTTCTCAAACTCACATTGGACATTCACCAAGATAGACCACATTCTCAGCCATAAAACACACCTTAACAAATTTAAAAGTATAGAAATACAAACAATGTCTGTTCTCAGTCCACAATAAATTTAAATTAGAAAACCATAACAAAAAATAACTAGAAAATACTTGAAGATTAAACAAGACACTTCTAAATGACACATGACCAAAATAGAAATGTCAAAAATTGTTTTAATATTTTGAAATAAATAAATGAAAACGAAAGCACAAGTTACCAAATTTGTGAGATGTGACAAATGCAGTGCTGACAGGGATATTTATAGTATTAAATGCATATATTAACACAGAAAGATCTGTAATCAATCATCTAAATTCCCACCTTAAGAAACTAGAAAAAGAAGAGCAAATTAAATCCAAAGTAAGCAGAATAAAAGAAATAATAATTAGAGCTGAAACTGAAAACAAAAAATAGCAAAGTTTCAGGATACAAAGTTAATATGCAAAAATCAATCATTATCCTGTATATCAACAATGAACAAGTGGATTTTGAAATTAAAAACACAATACTATTTATGTTAGTAACCCCCGAAATGAAACACTTAGGTATAAATCTAACAAAATACATAGGAGATTTATATGAAGAAAACCACAAAACTCTTAATGAATGAAATCAGAGAAATAAATGGAGAGACACTGCATGTTCATGGATAGGAAGATTCAATAATGTCAAGATGTCAGTTCTTCCCAACTTGATCTATAGCAACCAATCAAAATCCCAGCAAATTATTTTATGAATGTTGACAAACTGATTTCTAAAGTTTATATGGAGAGGCAAAAGACCCAGAATAGCCAACACAATATTGAAGGACTAGAACAATATTGAAGTAGAACAATGTCTGAGGACTGATATCACCTGGATTAAAGACATACTGTAAGCTACTGTGATCAAAACAGTGTGGTATTGGCAAAAGAAAAGACAGATCAATGGAACACAATAGTGAGCCTGGAAGTAGACCCCCTTTAATATAATGAGCTGAACTTTGATAAAGAAGCAAAGGCAATACAATAGAGCAAACATAGTCCTTCAACAAATGATGCTGGAGCAACTTGATACCTACATACAAAAAAAGAAAAAGGAAAAAAAGAATTTAGACACAGACCTTACACAATTCACAAATGTTAACTCAAAGTGAACCACAGATCTAAATGTAAAATGCAATACTATAAAACTCCTAGAAGTTAACATAGATGAAAACTTAGGTGACCTTGAGTATCATGCTGACTTTTTAGATAAAACACCAAATGCATGATCCATGAAAGAAATAATTGATAAGCTGCACTTCATTAAAATTAAAAACTTCTGCTCTGCCAAAGACAATGTTAAAAGAATGAAAAGACAATCTACAGATTGGGAAAAAATATTTGCAAAAGACACAGATAAAGGACTATTATCCAAATTATACAAAGAACTCTTAAAACTCTACAGTAAGGAAACAGACAACTTGATTGAAATAGAGGGTCAAAGTCCTTAACAGACACCGCACCAAAGAAGATATAGAAATGGCAAATAACCATACAAAAAGATTTTACATTATGGAATTTCAAATTAGGATAGCAATAAAATACTACTATACACTTACCAGAATGACCAAAATCCAGCACACTGAAAACACCAACTGTTTATGAGGATGTGAAGCAATGGAAATTCATTCATTGCTGGTAGGAATCAAAATTATAGCCACTCTGGAAGACATTTAGTGGTTTCTTACAAAATCAAACACACTCTTACCTTATGATCCAGCAATCACCCTCTTTCATGTTTATCCAAAGGAGTTGAAAACTTATGTTCACATAAAAGCCTGCATAGAATGTTTATAGCAGCTTTATTCATTATTGCCAAAAACATGGAAGTAACTGACATGCACTTTGGTATACAAGTAAATAAACTGTAGTATATCTATACAATAGAATATTATTCATTGCTTAAAAAAATGAACTATGTATCCATGAAAAGACATGGAGGAATCTTAAATCTAAGTGGAAGAAGCCAACATGAAAAGTTTACATACTATATGATTCCATCTATATGATATTCTGGAAAAGGCAAAACTAGGGAGATAGTAAAAAAATTATTGATTGCCAAGGGTTGGATGGAAGAGGGATGAATAGGCAGAACATAGGATTTTTAGGCCAGTGAAAGCACTGTGTATGATACTATAATACTGGAAATATGTCATTATACCTATGATCCAACCCTTAGTATGTAAAACATCAAGAGTAAACTCTAGTGTAAACTATGCAGTTTGGGTGATTATTACATGTCAGTGTGAGTTCATGAGTTGGGTAACAAATTTACCAATCTGGTGGGGGTTGTTGATAATGGGAGAAGCTAGGCATGGGTGGTGGCAGTGGGCATTTGGGTATTGCCATAACTTTCTCTTAATTTTGCTGGGAACCTACAACTGCCTTAAAAAAGTGAAATATTTTTTTAAATGGTGGATGTGAGAAGCGGGAAAATAAGATTTATAAGAAGGGAAAATAGAGTCAAGAGAAACAACACTGAGGTAAAGCAGATGTTGAGATTAGTAGTTAAGAAGTTTAAAGCAATTATTTTACATATACCCAATGGCTTAAAAAACATATTAAATGTATGAAATAAATCGAAACTTGTAGCAAGGCTAAAAACTAGAAAGCTCAATATTGTTAATGTATCAGTTCTCACCAAATTAATTTATGGAACCAAAGCAATCCCATTATTCCAGTATGCTTTTAGAAAAATATAAATTGCAAAATAGACAAAATGTAGATGATAATGCAAAAAATCTAGAGTAGTAAAAGCAGTCTTGAGTGAGGATAACAAAGTTGGAGGATTGTATAATTTTTTGGTGGGGGTTGTACGTGGGCCTCTCACTGTTGTGGCCTCTCCCGTTGTGGAGCACAGACTCCAGACGCACAAGCTTAGCGGCCATGGCTCACGGGCCCAGCCACTCTGCGGCATGTGGGATCTTCCCGGACCAGGGCACAAACCCGTGTCCCCTGCATTGGCAGGCAGACTGTCAACCACTGCACCACCAGGGAAGCCTGGAGGATGGTATAATTTAACTTTAAACCACTCTACAACCCTTCTGGAATCTAGACAGATTCATAATATCATAAAGCATTACACTCAACTGTAACAGGCTTAAAACAATATTCTCAACCTAGACAGTTAGCTCCTTCTTTGCTCAGACTGAGAAGATCAAATTCAAGGATCTGAGCTCTTAGGATGGGTAATTTAGAGATAAACCTAAAGAAATATTCAGTGACAGAATAAAATTATTATGGTGATGTAAAGGCAATGCTGCAGTCAGGGTAAGCACCCATTGGGATATTGTTCAGATATTCAAAGTACTATCAGACTTGGGGCAATCTCCTCCCACAAGTAATAACAGTTTCTTTGCCACATGATTCTTTCTAAATATTTTACCAGGTATGGGACTTGGGTAACAGAAGGTAAATTGAAAAGGAAATCCAGGGAAAAGTTTGTTACCATATTGCTTATGACCTTTCATTTCTTGCAATCTCACTATCCTACATTGTTTTACATAAACCTTTTCAGGTAAATGCATCTATAAAACATTGCCTGAAGTGACAGTGATAAATTGAATGGTATTGCTGTTAGTGTGAAATGGACTGACTATAATGTAATAAATGAACACCTTAGAAACATTAACCAATTCACTATTGATAGATGTGAAGTTAAAGATGTGGGATTAAAACAAATCTCCTCATGTATAAGCAATCAGTGGTATGTAAAAGAAAACTGTCTACTTGGAACCAACAAATGTATGATACTTTAGCCTCAGTAGAAAATCCAAAAGCAAGATGAGTCAAGTAAAAATGACATACAATTTTTTTCAATTAGTCTATCTATTGACTGACAGCTCATGAGAAACTTCTGTTTCTTTCAGTGGTTTTAAAGAAATACAGTTTCCAAATTCCAGCTACTAAGTTGTGGTAAATCACATATGTGGTTTATTTTTTCACAAATAACATTCTTTTTTCATCATGTGGCTTGTTCCTTAAGCTTATCATTTAAGTGTGAAGTAATCATAATTGTTGATGGTTGTGTTTTTTGTTTATTTAAAAAATACATCTATTTGTACTATTTACACATTAGTTATGAGCTACAATTTTAATTTTAACTCATTGCAATTAATCTAATTTGCATCAGTATTGCAATTAAAATGTTCATCAAATAATAACCAGATACATATGTATGCATATATATTTAAATATTTTCTTGAAATAATATTTTCTTATGCAACCTCAAAGACCTTTGGTAAAACAACATGAATGTAAATAGATTAAATGACTAAATTCAACTATGCAGTACTCCTTAAACTTTGAAACAACACAGGCAACTTAGGTGATATGTAAGTTCAGTGTGGACACAACACAAATTAAGAGGAAAGTGACATAGATGATTAGAATCACAAGAATTTTAAACATGAGCCAGGAAAGAGACTGTGGTGCTTGTGGATTTGTGGGTGATATTGAGGACGCTTGAATAAAAGAAATGTTAACAAAGTCAATCATATGTCTCCTTAAAGAACCTGTAAAAATGAAGAAGAGTTTATGTGATAAATTATCACAGAAAATGAATTAAAAAATTGAATGCATTACAGCCTCAACCAGATGTGCACACGAAATTGAAAGCTGAAGGTTGCAAGTACGATCATGAACATAATGGAACAAGATCTGTCTTTGGTCAATACATTCACTTTGTAACCTATGAATAATGTTTATTCAAATTACTTCATCATCACACACAAAGGCCAGTAACAGGACCCATGCTATGGGTTCCAGGGTCAAAACTTTGTTAAAAATGAATAGTCCTATCCACAGAAACATAAACAAGAGCTATGAAGCATCAACCAGCCATAAAATTTTTAATTCCAGTTGGTGATGAAAATGACAAATATAATCTTGACTGTTAACAGGAAAACTGAAAAACAGGTTACAGATGCAGATTTTGTTTTGCTTTGGATTCATTAAGTCTTTTCCACATTCTTTCACTTTTTTGGTGTGTTTGTGTTTCTTGAATGGATCATAAAGTTAAAAATCAAAACCAGATGCAACAAACCATAATTCAAAAAGAGCCATGTACCACAATGTTCATTGCAGCTCTATTTACAATAGCCAGGACATGGAAGCAATCTAAGTGTCCATCGACAGATAAATGGATAAAGAGGATGTGGCATATATATACAATGGAATATTACTCAGCCATAAGAAGAAACGAAATTTAGTTATTTGTAGTGAGGTGGATGGACCTAGAGACTGTCATATAGAGTGAAGTAAGCAAGAGAAAAATACCGTATGCTAACACATATATACGGAATCTAAAAAAATAAAAATAAAATTGTTCTGAAGAACCTAGGAGCAGGACAGGAATAAAGACGCAGACGCAGAGAATGGACTTGAGGACACGGGGAGGGGGAAGGGTAAGCTGGGACAAAGTGAGGGAGTGGCATGGACACATATACACTGCCAAATGTAAAATAGATAGCTAGTGGGAAGCAGCTACATAGCACAGGGAGATCAGCTCGGTGCTTTTTGACCACCTAGAGGGGTGAGATAGGGAGGATGGGAGGGAGATGCAAGAGGGAGGAAACATGGGGATGTGTGTATGTGTACAGATGATTCAGTTTGTTGTAAAGCAGAAACTGACACAGCATTGTGTGTGTTATACTCCAATAAAGATGTTTAAAAAAATGCAAGGGCCATTGCTCTGAGTTCCAAAAAAAAAACAGATGCAACTGTTTATTATCATTATCTGCTAATATGACTCAGATATGACTCAGATAGTCACATTTTCTTCTGTTTTCCATAATATTACCACAGATTCTTCTAATAGATATATTTCCCAATTTATAGTACATGTGTTTTCTAATGACATAAAATGTAAATATGATATTGAGTACTACATTCCTGAAATTTTGGTAGAAGGAGATGGTGTTGTAATGAACCAATTGAGCTAGCATTAAATGTCTGGGCAGCATAGAGTTTTGTTGAAATAATAGCCTGATATATCAATCTTTTTATCTGTCCTCTAGATTTAATCTCATATGCTTCCTCTATACATAACTTAAATATACAGTGTTGAATATGGATATACCTGGAAGCAAGAGGTACTAGACAAAGCCCTGAGTGGTCTTTGCTGCAGAGAGGACAGGGGATAAAGACCTGAATTAACATTTCACTTCTCTTCTCATAAATTAGGCTAGGACAAATTTGACACAGATAATTAAGAGAGAAAAACAGCCTTTCAATCATCTTATCAATATTAATTCTACCTCTCTTTCTCCAGGTGCTTTTCTATCACATCTTTGTCACATTTCTCCTCTCCAACTCCTTTCCTCTTGTTTCTTCCATCCATCTTCTTATTATAACCTTGGGTCTTGCAAAGTGCAACATAATTATAGTGAAGTAGTGAAGAAAATGCATTCAAATGCCTTGTTTTCTCAACTCAAGCTGAAGCTGAAGCTGAATTTCTGTTACCAGACTTAATGACAAAATATGGTCTTATGTGTAAAATAAAACAAGCAGACAAACCAGAAATGCTGGCATTGCTAAATTTTGTGTCTCCTCATGGGAGTAAAGAGATGAATGTTTTCTGTGGTGGACTTTCTCGCCTGTCTCTGCTTAGTTGATCCACAATTTGCTCAGTGACATTAACTTTATTTAATAAGGTGATTGGTAATAACTTATGTACTTAGCAATGAATGATGAGTTCTCAAAAAGGTAACAGGTTTTTGTAAACTTAGGAAAATAAGAGGCAGATTAGTGCCATGTTATCAGTTTGAATAAATGACCGTCCTTTACCTACACTGATACTGTAGGTTGTTTCCATAAGAAAAATGTATAAAGCCTATTTTCAGACATTGCAGTTGAATATGCTCACTGTAAATATCACCTTAGTTTTTGTTTTCCTCTTTATTAACACATTCTTGAAATCTACAGCTTTTTTCAATGAAAGTGTTGAACCCAGGTCCGAAAAATAATTTATAAATAGAAAAGAGTGTTGTGCTATAAAGGTTTATTATGATTTCAGACACATATTGAAGAGCCTATGAGATAATATTAATCACTAATAATATACTATTAGTGGTTATGTGAGAATGAAAGAGAAGATAGAGATGTGATTTTCAACACTGGAAATTCTGTACATTGAAGCTGACAGTGATATGACTAAGTACTAAATTCAGTGCTGTTGGCAATACAAACACTCTGCCCCATTACGGGTGGAAATCATTGTTTTGAGTTCCAAGAATCATGACCCAAATACAGCAGGGGCAAACTTGATACATTCTGTGTCTTATCATTAGTTCTCCTTGTAATGAAAAAATTTGAAGCAGAGGAAGGGCAAAATTTGTGAATTCTTAAAATATTTTATTTCATACTGGGACTTTTGATTATGTCTGGTCACCACTGAAAGTAAAATATGCTACCTATTTGGGATAATTTTTTTTAAAAGGCTAATGAGCTGTTAGTCATATTTTTAAATCATTGAGAAAAATCTTGATTCATTTTCTGGATACAGGTATCATTGTACTTGCCACTAATTCTTCCTTTCTGACATTGGCTACTGAGGTAAACTGAATTATGAGTTTACCCTTGGCATGGTCTTAGTGTAGGTGTGGTACCTTTCTCAACCTCTTGACTTTAGACTTGGCTGTATGTGGACTGCTTTGACTAAAGGCATATATGTAGTGATCGCTGACAGGGTGCCATAGCTGAATCTAAGTGTTCAGAAGCCTCACATGGTTCTATGTGTTCTTCTGTACTCTTGCTATTGCTATGAGAAAAGCATGCCCTGGCTGGTCTGCTGATCCAAGGAGGATGAGAGACATGGGAAGCAGACCAGAACCCATAGATCTGCAGCATGGAACAAAACTGCCCATCTGAAGTAGATGACCCCCAGCTGACTCTCACATTCATAAGGGAAGAACTCAAAATTAACCGAGCTGCAAAGCTGAGCCCTGCCTTGGTCAGCCACTCATAACTATCCTTTAAGGGCATGACTAAGGCTTTCATTCTTGAGTTAGTTTGATATGAAGACATATTTTTCTTTGTTTGTTTCTTTTATTTCAGCAATAACTAATTAATACAGCTACTTTTAAAAACAGATATTCCCATGTGTTTCTTCTGCTGCCCTTTTTCTGAAATAGGCAACTGAAATTAGAGTAAGTGTGCCACATGAATTTGCTATAGTGTAAGGAAATCACAGTGTATATTCCTTGAACAGTAGACTAACTGACAAGTCACATATGAATATTTAGGTTCAGTTTATCCCAGATATTCACAAGGGTAAAACTTTGGGAGCTTTATTATGCATATCTTTAGTATGTGTCTCTACCTTTCCTTTTAGTTTAATCATTGAAAATATTTTTTTTTCACTTTTCTTTGATGCAGGTATAAATGCCTGGCAATAGCTCAAAAGCGTACTCTACAAAGCCACTTAAATCTAAATCTTGAAGTTTCATTCTCCCTTAAAATCTACTTACAACATCTTAGTAACTCTCCTTTCCCTGGACATGCTCTATCTGGAAAAATTCTCCTAAATGCTGCTCATTGCTCTCAAGACATCTGTAACTGGTCAACATTATCCTCTTAAAAGTGAAGATGCTACTGAGTCATCTTCAGCACTGACATTCCAATAAAGTTTCCCCTTGTCTTTACTGTGTCATGGGAAACATTTATGAGATTGTTGACTGGAGCTGCTAGTTCAATGTGTATCCAAAGTATAAATAACTCATAAAGAATCAGATCTGTATTCTTTCATCAGTAAAGCAGCTCTACCTGGGAACACAGAAGTCACCTGATTGAGACAGAATTGGTATCTCAGTGGCAAAAGAAACCAATTACTTAAGTCATAAATAAACAGTATCAGGGTAGCAAAAAATGAGATAATGTTGCATATATTTTTTGAATATCTAGTGAGGCAAAATACCAAAGACAAACTTGGATATAAAACCAATATAGGATGACCCTGGTGGCACAGTGCTTAAGAAACTGCCTGCCAATGCAGGGGACACGGGTTCGATCCCTGGTCCCGGAAGATCCCACATGCTGCAGAGCAACTAATCCCGTGTGCCACAACTACTGAGCCCATGTGCCACAACTACTGAAGCCCACATGCCTAGAGCCCATGCTCCGCAACAAGAGAAGCCACTGCAATGAAAAGCCCGCGCCCTGCAACGAAGAGTAGCTCCCGCTCGCCACAACTAGAGAAAGCCTGTGCACAACAGCAAAGACCCAATGCATCCACAAATAAAATAAATAAATAAGTAAATTATAAAAAAACATCAACAAAAAATGATATAAAACTGGTTTTACTATCCCAGACAAGAATTTAATCATGCAGCATAAAAAGAAAGAATGTTTGCAGTTCTACTGTGCACAGCTGTCATTGCTATTGATTAGAATAACTAGATTTAGACACGTTGCTGAAGGAATAGACTTAAAATAATCAAGTTTTAATGGTATTTCTATTGTAGAAGGAATCTGTAAAAGATACAATCAAGAACATCACTTTTAAGTAGCTAGGACTTCATGAATCCCTGAAAAAAATTACATTTTCTAACAAATGAAAATTAAAAAGACTATAACAAAGAAGGTATATGTGCAATATAATAAAACTGTAGTATGTGTATATAACATATTATTCTTGCCATCCACCTATAAGTCATGGAAGAACTAAAATTATTATGTATGGTAGGATTTACATCATAAATGCTGGAGACCTAATTTCAGTTATTGGGTCAGAATGCCCTGTTCGGGTGTAATTGAGTAACTTTATCTGCCAAGTGTCTTCCAAGGACTGGTAGTATGTTGGTTATACCAACTGAATCATACTTCTTGTGCCAATCAGATATGACTTAGCATGAGACCCATCACACACAAATTTCAATTTTTATTTCATATGAAGACTCAACACCAAAAAGTGGAGCTTATAAAGTGAAGTGTCAAAACCATTTAGACTACAAATTAATTATGATAAAGGAAACACTATGGGCATCTTATAGTATAGACCCCAAATCAGGAGAATAACAGATTTTTGAAGGTGATAAATTTTAAATGCTTTTTTAAAAAAAGTAAAAACAGATCTAGACTGACTATCTGGTTATTGTTGAAAACCATTGTTCTTCAAAAAAAAAGAAACAAAAAAACTGGGGTTCAAGGAGGTCTAGAGGTCCAGAGTATATGTTCAAGAAATGCACTGGCCTCAGTTATTGGCTTCTGCACTCAATTTTGTCAAGAGGATTTTAAACATGCCCATGGAATTAATGGACTTACCAAGTACCTCATTACCAAAAAGTGGCTGGTCTAAAGCAATGGGTTACTGAAGACTCAAGCATGGCATTAGTTGGGAGACAGTATATTGAAAGGATGGGGATCTTCCTTACAGGATGCATTTTATGCTTTGAATTAGAAACCGTTGTATGATTCTTTCACCCCTTAGACAGAATACAGGAATCAGGAAATCAAGGAGTGATCAAGTGATTGTCTTCTCTCACTATTATTCCTAATAAATTACTCAATTACTTTTCACTTTTTGTCTGGCAACTTTAAGCTCTACTTGTAAAATAGACTTAATTCTTAAGGGGGGAATGCTTCCTTTATGAGAGGGCAACACTGGTACTATTGAATTAGAAAACAAGTTTTCCACCCAAAATTTGAGCTCCATATCCACTGAACTAATAGGCAGAAAAACGTTACTCTAAATGGCTGAGGTGATTAATACTGATTACCACTAGATAAAGGTTTTGCTTCTGCACCATAGAAACACAGAGGACTTTTAAGACTTTTATGCACAGTAGTAAAGGTAATTGGAAAGCTAGAGCATCCAAAGAAAGGAGAACTATTGAGGACTCAAATCCTGCAGAAATGAAGGGTTTATCACATCTGGTAAAGAACACCAACTAACTGATGTTCTCGCTGAAAGCAAATAAAATATGGAATAAGTTACAGGAGAATAATTTGCAGATATCAAATATAGCCTCATAGTCAATTATAGAAGTGAGGACTGGTAGCTTTGCCTATATTTTTTTTACTTATTATGTATATATATATTTATTTCTATCTGCATATTACTTATTTTCATCTCTCTCTTTCCTCATTGTTAAATATAAAACTTATTGAAAGTTAAACTTGTATTTTTTTTAGGTAACAAATATTCAGTGAAATGGTGACTGGATTGCAGTAGTAACTAATATAGCCAGTGGTGGGACCCAGTGGCAATTAAGATTTTGTGTCCCCTCACTTTGGGGGAGGGTGAGAATTTCATCCTTTGTACAAAGAATAACTACATCTTGTTAGGTAGAAACATGAAGTTGTTTTTGTTGTTTTATGGAAGTTCAAACATTTGTATAAAGGTGTATATGGAATGTGAATAGCCATCAGCGTAGACTGCAACAGTTATCAATTTATTGACTGCCAGCTGCAGATCAGTCCTTTCTTCTCCTGCATTGCTGTACTAGACCTGGACATTACTCTTTGGACAACTGATTTTGATGTTCAGTTTTGCCAAGAGAGGGTACTCGATAGAGATTGCAAAACTAAGGCAGGATGAAGGGATTGAGCTGTTTTCCGTCTGACAGGCAGTAGATTAGAATGTTGGTGTTGGAATGTTGGTGAAATGGCCTGGTAACATTAACCTCAGAGGCCCTCGTGAACTAGCTGAAACCCAAACACTCTGATAGGTTTCTCTGCCACCCAGTGCACTGCTGTGGACAAGCTACAGCTCACACAGTTGCACAAGTTTCTTCTCCACTTGGAGGGTTGCCCACACCCTTCAGCAAGTTTACTTGCCACAAGGGTCTGAGTGTCCCTTTCCCATACTTAATCCAAAGAGGTCTGAATCCTAGCCTTGAGTCTGTCCCTATCATAAGTTTTTAAGTTCCTTTCTTATTCACTTTCCCTCAGCCCTAGAGGTAGGAACAAATTTATACATCTGCTATTTCTGTACTCCTTAAAGTGTTCTTTATCTTATTTAGTAGTCAACTCATATTAGTTAACAGTTCTTAATATTAAATTCTCCCTGCTCACATTATTGATATAATTTATGTCTTCTGACTTGACCCTGACATACAACCATACTTCTTGTTGCGCCTCTAGTTTCTATTTCTCCTGACATTTCTTTTGCCTTCCTTCTTTCCATTTCTATTATCCCAATACAATTAATGTCTTTTGAAAACTTGGGCAGTAATAATATTTATTAAGTATTGTGTTTTTAATTTTTGAAGCAAAATAAATTGAGTCTTTTTTTATTTCTCTAAGGAAAAATTGTATTTTAAAAACTCCAGATGAGTTTCATCAGCTATCTCCCATACATATAATACATGTAAATGAATGAGCATCAGAGTATGAAACTATTAATTCATATGCTTTTAAAAAATAAAATTTAGCTCAGTGCAATAAATTATTTATGGGTAAGCTGAGGAAGAAGAAATATTAAGCTATAAATACAATTCGGAATGGGCAGTAAAGGAGGAACACCTCACTGGTCATGTGAGTCTTATGATCAACTCCACTTTTCAGCAAATAGAAGAAGTCCAACAACAACCCTAACCCTTAAATGCAGTCAAAATCTAAAGACAGAAAGACAAAACTGTCACTGAATAATAACTAGCTCTTTCATATTCATTGTCTATATATGTGATTTTTGTTTTGGTTCATACATCTATTCTCTATTTATTACAATCAGCCAAAAAGTTTAGGCTATCTAAAAATGTTAGAATTTCACAATGGAATGATCAAGGCAGGAAAATATGCTATATTACAGGAAAGAATCTCCTTAAATATATGAAAGTGAATTTTACTTTCACTGTTTTTCCATTGAAGAAGCAAGATAGAAAATTAAGCAAAAATACACAGATTTATCAACTAGAGAGAATATTGCTAATATTAACTTTAACCAATGAGGTTGGCTTTGATTTGGAATGGTAGTCAGCCTTTACATTATAATAGCATAAGTAGGAGCATTTTAAAATTAATTTGATAAGTAACAGCCTTTATTCAATTTTTAATAACAGTAAATGTGAAAAATTCCTTTTTCCCTTTATCAAACTAATTCATTTTTAGATTACTCCTTTAGATCTCAAGATGAAGATATTTTACTTCCTTTTAGATGCAACCAAATGAAGTCCTGTAGAACAGATGGAGAGCACAACCTGGGATGGAGTCTTATGGAGACAGATTTGTCATCAAATCTCTACAAATCACATTTTACCACTTCATGTGGTGTACATCTGGCTGCTTGATAATGTAGTTTGCTGCCACACGAGACACTGTAGCCTTGTAAATGCCTATTTTTTTGGCTCTATAATGTGCCTTAAAACAATAGCAAAATAAAGGGACTGGAGTGTCATAGGGAGATAATGTCCACAGGAGGTGCATAAGATGCTTTAACGAGTCTTATTCCTGCCAAAATTCCTATGTTTTGTATTCTAGCCCCATGTTCCCTCTGGGGTAAAAATGGGAGTTTACAATTAAAGACTGATTATTTGTTTCTTATGATTATAAACACACCTGTTCAAAATAACTTTGTGATGATAGACAAGAAATTTTGTACTGTTTCTTCCCACATGCCCTGTATTTTGCCTAGAACAGGAATTGGTGTTTTGATAACTGACTCTCAAAACACCAAGTTGTTCAAGGGGTGAAATTTGTGATATTTCATAAGCATAGAGTCTCAATTTACTTATTTTAACATTGAATCTTTGAAAGAGCCCACCCATGCCTAGGTGCTTTTATGTTTTAAGGACAATCTGAACTCTGAATATTAAAATATTTTATTATATTTAAGCATAACTTTATGTTACCCACTGTATCTTGTACATGTAAATAATGGGACTCTTGGTCTACTTTTACTGTATTTAAGGTCAGTGCAACTGTAAATCCTCAATTCATTATCCATAGGAATAAAAACTGTGACAATACTTAACAAACTAGGTCCACGGTCTCTGTGAAGTTTTCTCAGTATTCAAATGAAACTGAGTAATAACTTTGCATTTCTAAAATATAAAAACATTAGAACATTTTAAGAAATACAAAAGATTTTTTCAAAGTTTGAAGCACATAAAAATGCCCCAAAATGTAAGTTAGATAAATAACCATAAAAGGCTTAAATTTCAAACAGATTTTGAAATAAAAAGTATTAAGGCAATTGGTAGTTTAGTATCAAAAAGTAATTTGAATAAGCTCTATTTCAGTTCACAGAAGAGATCAGTTGAAACAGTAGAAGTGTACAAACCCATCTTAAAGAATGGAAAACATAGTCTCTCTTTGTGGTTTAAAGATCTCTAAAAACTGCTGATTTCTGTATTCTAGCTCTCTGTGTGTCATTTTATTTTTGTTATTCTACAGACAAACTCTTTTGATTCTACTTGCACATGGTTTAATTTGCCCCTCTCACCCCCCGCACCAAACACTCATCCCATGCCAAATGGCAGCCATAGCCCTTGATCTCTACATTGACTCTGAGCTTTCTCTGTTAACTAATGGCAGTTTCTCTTTATCTAAATTCTGAATCCCCAGAAAACAGCATTTCACTTGTCCAGTTTGGGGAACTAGGATGGCAGTTTTCACATGCCTCTTTTAGATTATTGCATATTTTTTAAAAGTGAAAATCAGAAATGAAATAATAATAACCATCTAATAAAGTATTAACATTTGGTAAGAATTGGGTAAATTAATGGGGTAGATTTATGACAGCTAGATTTTTGTTTAGTAGAATGTAAAAACAACTTTTGTGTTTACTCCTATAAACTAGCCCTTATTCTTTGCTGTCAGGCCAATTTCTTTTCTCACAATTCACCCAACATTTCATATTGAATTCTGTTTCCAATGAAATTTGTCATTCTTCATTTCTTACCTCTTTCTGGAAGCTTCTCTAATGAACTTATCAAATGTCAGTATATCTGTAACACAATCAGCATTTTAATATGACATTCAGTTTTCTAATTGTGTCACATTTATTATTTACCATATATTCATGTGTGCACCTGATCACACCTACACAATTGTAGAATTCTTAAATTTACACTGTTTCTTATACATATTTCTCCAATACCACATCCACATTATCTATTGTGAAATTCTGTAATTAGAGCCTGATGCTAGCCTCTTGTGGCCAGAGGTCATATACTATTCCTCTTTGAAATCCCAGAGAGAATGTAGGGCTAGAACTATAGTTATGGTCCAATAAAAATGTGTGGTTAAATTAAAGTAAGTTGTGCTGGTCCCAGAAAGGTTTGTTGAGTATTTACTTTCATACCTTCACTGATAAAACATGTGAAAGATCAGATCCTTTGACCTATAATTTATTGAGGGCTCACATATAAAAATAAATTGATCATGGGTAAAAAGCAAACTTCTAACTGAAAATTCAGCTTTAAATTTCGCTTACTTGGATAGAATGACCTTAGTTTTCAGATATGCAACAATGTAAATTAATCTGAGGTTAAGTTCTTCATTATTTTTCAAATGGAATTGGAGTAATCAGAGATCTTCTGACTTATAACCATTAGACCTCACAATATTTAGACATGAGTTGGAAAGAAAATAAGGAAAAACATGAAAGAACATTTTTATTATAACTTGTATAATTGTGGAAAGTAATTAGGATATGAATGATTAGAAAGTAAATAGACTTTTCTGGATGAAAACTAGACTAACAAATATTTAACTATTACCTTGTGATACAATTCAGAAATGAGTATAATAATAAAAATTTGAAGAATTTTGAAGAAGTAAAATTCAGGTTTGATCCATTTTGTTAGGTTATAATTGTTCAAATAAGAAGTAAATACATAAAAAAATCAATAAATATTATATTTTTCATACTGCTTTTCTAATAAGGAATTTTAACATTTGTTAAAATACAATATCTGTTTCATAAATGAACTTGTAGGCAGTGTTATTCAATGTGAGGTCAATAGACCAGCTGCCAGATCACAAACTGTTACTATACTAGGATTAAAAATAAACACACTGTCTTCTTCATTGAGAATGTCTTTCTATTAAAAAAAAAAGAATATCATTATGTGAACTTAATAATAAAGGTGATTTACTTTTTAGCACAAACTCCTTTGTCAAGCTGTAAATTAGCTCTTGGTACTTATTAATTCCTTTGAAGATGGATAGCTATACACAAATACCTAAACTATATATATATATGTATATAGTACAATTTGTAGTAAAGCAGATACAAAAAGAAACATGGCTTTGCTTGTATATTCAAAATCTGTTTCTATACTTTTATCTTATAAGTCAGAAGTACAGTCAGTCCTCATTATCCTTGAGTTTCACATCCAAGGATTCAACCAACAAAGACTCAACCAATTGTGAATTGAAATTTTGATCCCCTATTCATCGAATCCTAGGATGCAAAACCCATAGATAGGGCTTCCCTGGTGGCGCAGTGGTTGAGAGTCCGCCTGCCGATGCAGGGGACACGGGTTCGTGCCCCGATCCCGGAAGATCCCACATGCCGCGGAGCGGCTGGGCCCGCGAGCCATGGCCGCGGAGCCTGTTTGTCCGGAGCCTGTGCTCCGCAACGGGAGAGGCCACAGCAGTGAGAGGCCCGCGTACAGAAAAAAAAAAAAAAAAACAAAAAAAACCATAGATATAGAGGTCTGATTGTATTCATTGTACTATACCATTTTATATAAGAGACTTGAGTATCTGAAGATTTTGGTATCCATGGGGGCTCCTGGAACCAATTTCCTGAAGATACTGGGGACAACTGTACTAACAAGTAATGCTTTTCTTTTTTGTTTATCAGTGAGTATATTTCCTTCATTTTGAAGGATAGTTTTACTGGTTATAGAATTCTTGGTTGAGTTTATTTTCCTTTTAGCGTTTTGTCATTCCATTGCTGCCTGTATTTTTTTTCTGATGAGAAGTGAGTGGTAAATCATATTATTGCTAACCTACAAGTGATGAATCATCTTCCTCTTACTGCTTTGATATTTTCCTCTTTGTCTTTCAGCAGTTTGTTATCGATTCTCTAGCTATGAATATCCTTTTGTTTGTCCTATCTGAAGTTAAATGGAATCAAATTTGGAAATGCTTCAATATTTTTTTTGTGTTCTTTCTCCTCTCACTCCCTGGGAATCCATTATATATTCATCGGTATACTTTTTGTTATCTCACTTATCTCCGTTTATTTAATCTTTCTGCAATCTGCTCTTTATAATGGATAATTTCCATTGATATATTTCAAATTAACTGATTCTTGCTCCTGGCATTTCTGTTCTGCTTTTGAATTCATCTAGTCACTTGTTTTTTTATTTTGATTTTCGCATACTTGAACTCTAGAATTTTTTTTAATATAGTTTTTGTTTCTCTACTGGAACCCCTATTTGACAAATCACTGTTATCATCTTTTCCTTTAACTTTTTAAGCATAGTTTTCTTTCAGTCTTTTAACATATTTATAAAGGCATCTTTGAATTCCTTGCTAAATCCAACACAGGGACCCATTTAGAAAGTTTCCACTGACTATTTTCTTCTTGAGCATGTGTCACATTTTCCTGTGTCTTTGTATACCTTGTAATTTTTGTTGTTGTTGTTGAAAATTGTATATGTTAGATAACATACTGTAACAATTCCAGATAGTTTTTCTGTCTTAAAGGTTTTTTTTTGTTTTGATAACTTGCATTTATTTAATCTTTCTCCTCATGGTGTACAGGTCTTAATGTCCCTGATCATTTTTTTTCTTATTTTTATCTTTAAACTGGTTAGTTAGAAGTTACCCTAGTGTCTTAGTAGATTAGTGGTCAGCCAATAGCTGAGTAGTTTTTTTTCCTCAAATATCTTGAGGAGTGGATTTGTGTGTGGATTGGAGTATATGATATTATGATCAATTTCAAATCTGTCTCAGCTTTTACTTTCCACTGTGTTTTCTTTGTTCCTGTGCAGAGTTCCCAAATTAGTGAGAGATGTATGAAGAGCTTACCCAGGCTTCTTTATCTTTCATATTTTTACTATGTCTCCTTACATTTTTGGAGCTTTTTGTTTTGTTTTGCTTTTGCCACTCAGGTTATAGAGACTTATGCTTTACCATATACCACTTACTAAGATTGAAATATGGAAAACAGATTGCTTATTCAACTTTTAACAGATGTTTTTGATAACATTAAAAAACATACTTATATCTCAGTTTTTTAGGTCAGTAATAATCTCATTTTACTCTCAAGCTTCAAGGACATTTGGGCGAAGAAAAAGGCATGAATAGATTGGAATAGCCTAAGCCTTGATTTAGAAAGAGCTAATCTTTCTAAATCTTGGATCTTGGCTGCTAAACTTACTTGATGTATGGAAACAGTCCCCTGGCCCCTGTTCCTTTTTGCATATGTCAGTGATTTACAAAGTTTGGCTATTAGGGCATAAGTGAAGTTTAAGTTAAATGGTTTATGTAAAATAGTTATCAGATTTCTAAGAAACAATGCTACACACCCCCCCCCACTTTTGACACATCATCATAAGCAAGCATATGAGATTTGCTGATTCCATTTGGAGTGCAGGCTTACTGAATTACATGCATAAATTACATGAAATTTTTATCATAGCATGGTACAATTATAAACTTTCTGTTTTACCTCTCCCCAGTATTGTTTCTAAATGTCTTATTACATCAACAACCAAGCTTCTTGAATCTTCCATGGTTGTTCACACGTTCACATTCAAGAATTCCCATGTTAATTAGACTAGGGAGATACTTCCCATGTTTCTTTCACCTAGGAATCACCTAGAGGTTTGTTAACATGTTCCAATATCACCTCCAAATCCTCTGAGGTCATCTTAGTTTAAGCAGTCTCTTCCAAGGCTCCTGAAGGACACTTCTCCTAAAAGATTATTGGCTTCTTACTACCCTTTTTCAGGAAACAAGCTGAACTTAATTTTTTCCTTAAGATGAAGCCATGGGCTTCCCTGGTGGTGCAGTGGTTGGGAGTCCTCCTGCCGATGCAGGGGACATGGGTTCGTGCCCCGGTCTGGGAGGATCCCATGTGCCGCGGAGCGGCTGGGCCCGTGAGCCATGGCCGCTGGGCCTGAGCGTCCGGAGCCTGTGCTCTGCAACGGGAGAGGCCACAACAGTGAGAGGCCCGTGTATTGCAAAAAAAAAAAAAAAAAAAAAAAAAAGATGAAGCCATAATATACTTGCATAATATATCCTTTTTTCTATAGATGTTAAAGATAATTTTATCTGAAAGATAGAGGTATAATTCTCTCCATTGGTTGGGTTGCATTTTTTTCTTTTTTTTTTTTTTTTGGCTCAATGAGTAAGTGAAGCAAATTTTTACTGAAACAATTATTAAAGGATCTCATTACTAATATGCCTTAGTTTTCTCTGATTTCATGAAAAATCTACACTTTTCTCCTAATTTTATGTTTGACAAATCATTCTTCATAGGTGTTCTTCCTTTTAAGAGTCTTACATATTAAGGTCCAGAAACTTCTTCTATTATTGTGTTGCATTTTGATTTCAAGTACTCACTAGAGAAATATACCAAATATATAAGAAAATAATATGATTAGGAGAACACTGGACTTCCTTTGTCATACATCAATATCTCTACAGTAACCAAAGGCATCTTGAGTGTATTTTCTAAATCGTATATCAGTCTTTTTTTTTTTTTTTTTTTTTTTGCGGTATGCGGGCCTCTCACTGTCGTGGCCTCTCCCGTTGCGGAGCACAGGCTCCGGATGCGCAGGCCCAGCGGCCATGGCTCACGGGACCAGCCGCTCCACGGCATATGGGATCCTCCCAGATCGGGGCACGAACCCGTATCCCCTGCATCGGCAGGCGGACTCTCAACCACTGCGCCACCAGGGAGGCCCCATATATCAGTCTTAATTCTTTGTCTTAAAAGCTTATCTTCCTTATTGAAAAACTATACAACAAAAGGAACACAAATTCTGGTGTTAGGTTTAGTCTTTTTTTTTTTTAATATTTATTTATTTATTTAGGCTGCACCGGGTCTTAGTTGTGGCACATGGGATCTTCACTGTGGCATGTGGACTTCTTAGTTGCAGCATGAGAACTCTTTAGTTGTGGCATGTGGAATCTAGTTCCATGACCAGGGATTGAACCCCGGCCCCCTGCATTGGGAGTGTGGAATCCACTGGACCAGGGAAGTCCCTAGGTTTAGTCTTTTGAATTTTATTTTTAAAACTTGTTTGCAAAGACATAAATGTCTTAAAACAATAATTTAGATATTGTTTTGAAAGAAATGTGTTCAATAATAAATATAACAGGTAGGAGTAATAGCTAATATGTATTAAGCACTTATTCATTGTCCAGGTCTTTATATTCACCATTTAAGTAAATCCTCAAGGTATATTAAATCCTATAAGGTAGATAGCCCTGTTTTATGAACACGGCCATTAAGATTTACACAGATTAAGTAATTTGCCTTAAAGCAACGGAGTTCAGTACTTAAATACAAGCAGTCTAACTCCAGAGTCTACACTGTTTAAACTTAAAGCAATATTATCTCCCTACATTGGGCTAACATTCCTGAGTTAGTACATTTTTAAATAATACTGATTTATAGTTATTACATATAGTCTCAAATTATCTTTTGGGGAGAAATCTATTAAGAAAATTTTGCCAGAACTTTTCTAATTGTGCAAGTATTCCAGAGATTATCTGGATCCTCATTGATCTTATTTTGATATCACACATGACAAAATCATAAGGTTCCAGCCAAGTGGAAAGATACTGGGTTGGCAATCTGAAAATCTGAATCTGATCCTTACCTCTAATTAACTTTTCCAGAACCTTGGGTAAATTTTTTCAACGTGCTGAATTGTAACATCAGGATAATATCTTCTATTCCATACCTACTTCACAGAGATGTTGCAAGTTAAATTATTCATGCTAAGGTTTTAGGAGGACACTGTCAAGACAAATTCTTTGGTCTTTTCACAGTATGATTGAAGAGGAGACACTACTCTGTTGAGAGAACTAGTATTTTGATCAGTATATTTAACTCTCAGGGCTGGAATTTTAGTCTTAGAATTTATTTCTAGTCCACATATCTTCCTTAATACCAAACTTATCCATGGATCAGTTACCATTTATTAATTTTGAACAGCCTAAGAAAAATGAGAATCAAAATAAAATAATAATAATAATTATTATGTTAAATGTGTGCTGAGCACTTTACATATATCACATCTGTGAAAAATAATTTATATTCATTTCCTCATCTAGGAGATAAAAACATAACAAGAACACAGTTAAAGAGGTTACTCGACCTGTCCAAAGTCACATATTTAGCATGTCGTAGAAGTAGAGTTTGAATTACAATCTCTTTTAATGCAGAACCCAAGAATTAAGCAAGGGCATTGCTACTTCTTGAATGAGAAATTAGTTGAAAATCAATTCTGAGAAAAGTGAAAGTGGCAAAGGGTCAGTGGACAAGAACAGTTTAGTATTCAAGAAGTCAAAATTCCCATTTTGCTTCTACTTTTGATTCATACCGTTTTCTTATTGTCCTTACACCTGAGTAGTTGGCAGAACTTGTACCTTCTTTCATTTAAGAACTCACTGGTATGTAGTTTTGCTTTGTCTAAGATACAGTTTTCCCAATGGTATGTTGCACTTTGTTAACTCTCAGCTGGAAAACTAGTACACATGACACTTTTCTTGAAAAACCTCCAGACATTTCACACCATGCAAAATACAGCAGCATAACTCCTGAATATAATGAACAACTTTGACATTTTGCAGTGCTAGGACATTTTGCTACACACTGGTAATCTGGCCCCAATATAATTTACAATTATTTTTCTCAATTCTTTCCAATGGGAGTGCTCTACTTTTGTTGTACTAAGCTTTTTATTACCATTGATTTTTCTTGTCTCTTTTTTACCTACCATATCTTACACATATAGCCTAGTAGGTAGTATAGAATAAAGGTTAAGGATTTGAACTCAGGTGTTGGACCACCAGTGTTCAAATTTCAGTTCCATCTTTCTAGTTATGTACCTTTTGAAGCTGATAACTCTCTATCTAACTCTGTATCTCTGTGTCTGTCACTCTCCACCTCTCCTTTTCCTCCCCCTCTTCGTCTGTGTGTCTATCTGTCTCTCTCTCACCTTTACTTTCTTTAATTCCTAAGCATTATCGTGAGTTTCAACAAATTTGGCATATGATAATTTTTCTATAAATTTTGAACAATTTATACGAAAGCTCAGATCAATTCTGACCTCCTCAATGAAAGTGTTCTGCTTTCCTTAATGGAGAGTTGTAATTTCCTCCTTTGACCACTTATTATCTGCACCACTCATCGAGCACACAACTATAGAGTGTCTCAGATTTTATTGTAATAAGTAAAAGTGTCATTGATTGAATGTTTTCAGAGTCAGTAAACTCATCAAATCACAACATAGATTATACTATTTTTAGGCACTTCCAATGATTAGAAATTCATTTTTATAATTAAAATTGGGCTTTTTACTCATCCATTAATAGGAACAAAATTGGGTCATTTGTAGAGATGTGGAGGGACTTAGAAACAGACATACAGAGTGAAGTAAGTCAGAAGAACAAATATCATATATTCCACACATATATGTGGAATCTAGAAAAATGGTACAAATGAACCTATTTGCAAAGCAGAAATAGATACACAGATGTAGAGAACAAACATGGACACCAAAAGGGGAAAGGATGGATGGGGTGAATTGGGACATTGGGATTGACATATATACACTACCATATATAAAGTAGATAACTAATGAGAACCTGCTGTATAGCTAGCACAGGGAATTTTACTCAATGCTCTGTGGTGACCTAAACGGGAAGGAAATACAAAAAAGAGGGGATATGTGTAGACATATAGCTGATTCACTTCCCTGTACAGCAGAAACTAATACAACATTGTAAAACAACTATATCCCAATTTAAAAAAATTGGGGCTTTTATTTTAATTTGAGCTTTACATATTTGGAATCTAAATTTAATAATTCTAATTAATTTTTATAAAACATTTATCATCAGTTATCATCATCTTATTTTTTATTCTTTTTTATCTTTTCATGTTAAACACTCCCATTTCTTTAATCAATGTGGGTAGGTCATAGAGCAAATAATGACCAATAGTCTTAGAAAAGTTTATGTAGTTTCAAAAAGTTCTAGGTTTGCCCTCAGTAAATATAATAAAATAAGCATTAAATATTATAACAGATGCCATAGGTTTAATTTAATATAAAAAATCCCCTAGAATTCTCTTCTTTATTATCCTTACTAATAATGAATTACCCAGGTGTTGTGTTTTACATAACTTTCATTTATAAAGGAGAGGAGCTATGTTTTCCACTGGAACCTGGGTTGTTCATTATTATTATTATTATCATCATCATTATTAAACCATTTGTTATGCAAAAATGAGAAAACATGCATTGTTCTTTGCATTTATCTTTAACCAGTATGCATGTTGGTCTTTGTTACTGTCTTTAATAGCTTATGTTTAATAATTTGGCTTAGACTATCACAAGCATATTCACATATCTTGTTATATGCATACTGTTTCTTCCACTTATCATTCCATTGAGGACACTTCCTTTCTTATATGTCTTCATAGTCTACTTAGCTCCTAAACCATGACAAAATACTTGCTATGAAGTAAGAGTTTGCCAAGTTTTGTGCATGAAGGCCTCTGTAGAATGAAGTGATTGTTTCCTCTCAAATAGCTTGTAAATTAGTTGAAAGGGAAAACTATTTTTAAAAATTAGAAAATAACAACTTCTAAACTATGACATAGATAATAAATAAAACTGAAGTTTATAAAATAAAACTTCCAAAGCAGACTGAGAGAAGACCAGATTCTGAAAGAAAATGAGAATGAGCTTAAGAATCAAAAATGGAAGTTACGGGCCTCCCTGGTGGCGCAGTGGTTAAGAGTCCGCCTGCCGATGCAGGGGATACGGGTTCGTGCCCCGGTCTGGGAGGATCCCATATGCCGCGGAGCGGCTGGGCCCGTGAGCCATGGCCGCTGGGCCTGCGCATCCGGAGCCTGTGCTCCGCAACAGGAGAGGCCACAACAGTGAGAGGCCCACATACCGCAAAAAGAAAAAAAAAAAAAAAAAAAATGGAAGTTACTCCATATGGCAGAAGAACAGAGTAAGCCATAGTAGAATATGTGTAATATATGTAGAGGTGTAGTTGGCATAAAAACAGGAGGTAGATTCCATATATATGTGTTAGCATACAGTATTTTTTTTTCTCTTTCTGACTTACTTCACTCTGTATGACAGACTCTAGGTCCATCCACCTCACTACAAATAACTCAATTTCATTCTTTTTATGGCTGAGTAATATTCCATTGTATAGATGTGCTGCATCTCCTTTATCCATTAATCTGTCGATGGACACTTAGATTGCTTCTGTATCCTGGCTATTGTAAATAGAGCTGCAATGAACATTGTGGTACATGACTCTTTGAATTATGGTTTTCCCAGGGTATATGCTCAGTAGTAGGATTGCTGGGTTGTATGGTAGTTCTATTTTTAGTTTCTTAAGGAACCTCCATACTGTTCTCCATAGTGGCTGTATCAATTTACATTCCCACCAACAGTGCAAGAGGGTTCCCTTTTCTCCACACTCTCTCCAGCATTTATTGTTTGTAGATTTTCTGTAGATGGCCATTCTAACTGGTGTGAGGTGATACCTCATTGTAGTTTTGATTTGCATTTCTCTAATGATTCATGACGTTGAGCATCCTTTCATGTGTTTGTTGGCAATCTGTATGTCTTCTTTGGAGAAGGGTCTCTTTAACTCTTCTGCCCATTTTCAGATTCGGTTGTTTGTTTTTTTGATATTGAGCTGCATGAGCTGCTTGTAAATTTTGGAGATTAATCCTTTGTCAGGTGCTTCATTTGCAAATATTTTCTCCCAATCTGAGGGTTGTCTTTTTGTCTTATTTATTTTTTCCATTGCTGTGCAAAAGCTTTTTAAGTTTCATTAGGTCCCGAACCTAAGGGCAGGGCAGGAATAAAGATGCAGATGTAGAGAATTGACTTGAGGACTTGGGGAGGGGGAAGGGTAAGCTGGAACGAAGTGAGAGAGTGGCATGGACGTATATACACAACCAAACATAAAATAGATTGCTAGTGGGAAGCAGCCGCATAGCACAGGGAGATCAGCTTGGTGCTTTGTGACCACCTAGAGGGGTGGAACAGAGAGGGTGGGAGGGAGACATGAGAGGGAAGAGATATGGGGATATATGTTTATGTATAGCTGATTCACGTTGTTATAAAGCAGAAACTAACACAGCATTGTAAATCAATTATACTCCAATAAGATGTTAAAAATAAATAAATAAAAATAAAGTATATACATAAAATTACAAAAAAAAAACAGGGAGTAGGGTTTGGGTAGGTAAAGGAAGAACAACTTTCAGAATATTTTGAAATTCAAGAAACATTTACACCTGACTCAGTAGATCATAGGATGTTATTGTAAGTTATTGAGAGGTTAGTGCCATCATACTTACTGCTGTTTCGGCAGATTGGTCTGGCAGATGTATAAAGTAGGGGGCGACAAAAAAAGGCAAACATATCTGGGCAAAGAGACTGACTAAAAGACCTGCTGCAGATATCAGAGATGATGAGAGTCTGGACTAAGATCAGGTGTTTACAAAAATCTCAATTGAATGAATGAACACATTTGTACATTTGAAATAGGGTGCTAGATTTCTATTTTTTTTTTTTAGAGGTTTTGGTTTCAAAGCACTAAATTTTCAAAGCATAGATTTACCATATATGTCTAATAAATCAAATTTGATTACTTTTTTCTCATTCTTAATCTGCCACTCCATAAAACAAATAAAAAGTTATTACCAATTAAGGACATTCAGATTCACTTTTCTCTTGCAATTTTTTAAACTTTAGCTCTTGTTTCTTTCAAGTCATCATGTTTTCAACTCATTAAGTTACACTTCATATTATCAAAAACTTTGCTAGTAAATTTGAACTGGTTATTTATATAACAGGTAAACTTTTAGCTAAGATATTTTGAGAATATTTGTTTTTATTATCAGATTACTGTCAAAGTGCTTCATGTAGAATGCTTCATTTGTTATAGTGAGAGGAGTAGAGAATAGCTATTATACATGGGGACTATAGTTTGAGAAAAAGGGAAGCAATAAAAACTTTTTAGTATAGTTATTTGCAGTATGTGAAAATAAAAACTTCCCTAGGAAATGTTGAGTTCCCCAGCGTTAAAAATATTTATTCAGGTATAAAGACTTGGTAGAAATTCCTTTATGCTGGATAGATAATTAGAATTTAAGATTAAACTAGATGCCCACTGAGATGAAAACCAAACAATGAGTATGCCTTGACATGAACAGAGTAAGTTAGTCAGAGATGAATTCCCAAGGCTTTGCAACTTGTTCCTCTGCCTTTCAAGAGAAATTTATTCTTCTGTAATTAGGTCTATGATTTATTTAATATACAAAAATGGTGCTTTATTTTCCTGATTCACTATCTTAAGATTGGATTCAAAAGTATAGTATTCCCAACCATTCTACAAATGAACATTCTGATTGGTTCAAATAATAATCATGGTTCTTGACTAGCCACAATCAATTTGATTTGATAAGAAAATGCTTACACTTAGAGTTTTGCCATAGTCCTTAATGGTAGCACACTGTCAGTTGGCTCAACTAAGACTGGTTGCTTAAACAATAGAAATGTGTTTTCTCACAGTTCTAAAGGCAGAGATCAGAATGTCAACATAGTAGGATTCTAGTGAGTGCTCTCTTCCTGCCTTCAGACAGCTGTCTTCTACCTGTGTCCTCACCTGGCTAAGAGAGAAAGCTATAGTTTCTCTTCCTCTTCTTATAAGGGCACTGTTCCTATCATGAGGGTCTCACACTTAGCTCATGGTCTTATCTAATCCTATTTATTTCCCAGAGGTCTCATCTCCTAATACCATCACACTAGGGGTTTGGGCTTTAACATATGCATTTTGAGGGGACACAATTCTGTCCATAGAATTCTCCAAAATTCATGTCCTTCTCACATGTAAACTATTTTCATTCCATTCTAACATTTCCAAAATTCTTAACTTATTTCAGCATCAACTCTAAGGTCCACAGTCTTATATAAATATCATCTAAATCAAATATCAGTGAGACTTGAGATATGATTCACCCTAAGGCAAAGTTCTTCTCTAGCAGTGAACCTATGAAACCAGATGTCTTAGGCCATTTGAGCTGCTATAACAAAATACCACAGACTGGGTGGCTTATAAGCAATAAAAATTTAGTTCTCATGGTTCTGATGACTGGAAATCCAAGATCAGGGTACAAGCATGGCCAGGTTCTGAAGAAAGCCCTCTTTCAGGATTGGAAAATAGATGACAAGAAAATTTGAGGAAGAGGTATGTGAATAGACCTATCTGAACAGTCAGATAATGTGAAGATATTTGTGTCCCATGCTAATGTTCACCAGAGTGACCTCAGCAGAGGAGGACTTTAATAATCAAGTAGATAGCATGACTAATTCTGTGGATATAAGTCAACTTCTTTCCCCAGCCACTTCTGTTACATCCAATGGACTCATGAACAAAGTGACTATGATGGCAGGGGTGGAGGTTATGCATGGGCTTGGCATCATTGACTTTTTACCAAGGCTCACCTGGCTACAACCACTACTCTGACCTTGTTGTTACCTTTATTTGGAGATTAAGTAGGCTTTAAGGAGATGTGTATGGGTGCCAAATTGGCAAGAGGTGGATTTGCAATGGTTAATTTTATGTGTCAACTTGACTGGGCCACAGGGTGCCCAGATATTGGGTCTGTCTATTAGGGTGTTTCTGGATGAGATTAACATTTGAAGTGGTAGAATGAGAAAAGCAAATTGCCCTCCCTAATGTGGGTGGACCTCATCTAATCTGTTGAAGGTCTAACTAGAACAAAAAAAGCTAAATGAGATAGAGTTCCTCTCTCTCTGCTTGTCTTCATTTGTTTGTTAAAAAATATATTTAATTATGGTTTCAGGGGATATTCAAAACATGTGAAATATAATAGTCAATATGATAGTTGTGATCTGAGCTCTACAGAGTGCACATTCTAACAGGGGAGCCACATCAAACAAGCATGATTAAGAGGTTAATTTCAAGTGGTAATACTACTATAGAGGGCTGGCTTCATGGGCTTACAATCTGTGCAGTCACACAGGAACCTAGAAGGTCCATGCACTTGGTTAAATGCTCTGCTCTCACTGTCTTAAAATTCTTAATAGTTTTTGAACAAGGGGGTCTCATATTTTTATTTTTTACTGGACCCTGCAAATAATGTAACCAGACCTGGTGGTATGAAGAAAACCAAACAAAATAACAAAGAGAGATAGTCTGAGGGGAAATGGGGCTATTTTAGTTAGTGAGGTTGGGGAAAATCTCTCTGAAAAGGTCTTATTTGAATTCAGGTATCAACAAGGTATCCATGTGAGCAGAACATTCCAGACTGAGAAAATAAGAAATGTAAAAGCACTGAGTATGCTCTGATTTAGCTGTTGTTGAGTATGCGAAAGCAAACTGGTATGACTGGATGGTGAGGCAGGTGACAAATGGTAGGAGATGAGGTGAGACAGGTGATGGAGACTAGGGTATGTATAATAATGTGGTATAAAAAGGAGTTCAATTTCTTTTATGTTTGCAATAGGCATTCACTAGGATGATAAAGGAAGAAGACAAATACAATAATAATTTGGGCTTTACATTTGATGGTCCTACATGAGAAAAGCTTCTTATCGTTATTATATTATTTCCAGGTAAACATAATGAACATATTTGTTGAAAATTGGACAGTGCTGTTAGAAAAGGAAACATTTCAGAGTTAGGTGACAGAAATAAAAACATCTAATCCCATTCTATTTTCTTCATTTTCTAATTTACTATTTGTCATCTATTTCTGAATCTTTTGTGTGGGCTGCCCTCATTCTTAAATAGTCATTCTCTAGACCACATTCTGGACAAAATAGCAGTCCAATGCATACAGTCATTTTACAGGAGGAAAATATGTACCTGTTAATTCTCTGAGTAATTAATGTTGTACATCCTAATACAAGATCAGAATTCTTGTACCAAGCCATTATTTTTTCTCCTGAAATAATTCTTCAGTGTAAGTTACAACTAAGCATGAATGAAACCAGAACAGTTTCTATTGATTAGGTACAGGGAGACCTTCATTTAATTAGATTCTTTGAATGAATTCTAAAACATCATCACCTTTTAAAACTGTAGTCATCGTTTTAGTTAATATGATCACATTATTCATTTTAACCACCATAGGTGTCATATTCCCCTTGAATTTGGAAAATGTTGCTTCTAATTCCATTATAATAAAGACAATGTACAAAATGATGTATAAAAGCTACAATTCATTCTTTAAAACACCACTTTTAGGCCTTGTAAATTTTAAAAAATATGTGTTTGTGTATAGAGAAAAAGATTGTCCCAAATACTTCTTTTATTTCTTTAGAGTCATTCATCTCTAGAAACATCTTGAGCAAAGGACATGTACAGTATGTGGTTACATAAAAAGTAAAGTGCCCTTACACTTTGTCATAGTACTTTAACAGTCTCAATAAATGAGAGGTCAAGTTTAGAACTCATCATGATATTTTTGAAAATTTATTAAATATCATGGAAACCCACAATTTAGCTAGGAGAAATAGATCTTTCCTTTTCTTGATCGTATTTTACCCTTGGTAATTCTTATAGTTCAAGGTGAGTATTATGTGGTACTATAATTATATTTTATTTTCTTGACATAAACAGAAATTTTATGATTCCCTAATTTGGCAGAATAAGAACAGCTCCTTATATTATAATTTCAGTGTTAATGTTAGCCTTATCTGGGAAGCCAAGAAATAGAGATACAATTATTAATATGTGTTTTTGCAATCTAATGTCCTTCACATTTTATTTTTATTATTTATCTGTCGATATAAACATTACCTGTTCCAACAGATCAAAGCCAAATCTTAACTCATCTTATTTTTTGTATCTATATCATTTTTCTCTTGCTCATGAGAAATGTATTCCATAGTAAAAGCATCATCATTTTTGAGTGTTAATATCATTCTATCAGATATCTGAACACTCTTTAATATAGCTGTGGTCAGCAAAGTTCACAGGAGACATGGATGGTCACATAGAGCCTTAAGGCTAGACTCCAAATTTTCCTGGCTGTTCCTTTTACTGTAAACTTTTGGGCACACTAGAGCTTCTAATGTTTGCCCAAGGATAATGTAGAAAATCTAGAGATAGAGAATTGACAGAGGAATGGACGACAGCACCTCATGCATGAAGCACTGCAATAGAAAGTACATGGGTGATATAGTCATGCAGTCTTCTGGCTTTAGGAATTAAAGACTGAGTGACAAATCACTTCAACTCTCTGAGACTATTTCCTATACACAGAATGGGGAGCACCCTGTAAAATGCAAAATAATGGGCCCTCAAAGATGCTCATGTTTTTATCCTTAGAACTTATGAATATGTTGCCTTACATGGCAAATGGACTTAGAAGACATAATTGATGAAAATTTTGAAATGGGGAGATTATCATGGATTATCTATTGGGCACATGTAATCACAGGGGTCCTTATAAGTTAAAGAGGGAGGAAAGAGAAGCAGGGTCAGAGAAGGAGATGTGAACAACAAAATTAGAGGTTGGAGTGATTCGACACACCTTTGTGAGCTTTAAAGACAGAAAAGGACCATGTGCCAAAGAATGTGGGTGGCCTCTAAAAGCTGAAAAAGTCAAGAAATCGATTCTTCCCTAGAACCTCCAGGATGGCAGTCCTGCCAACACCTTGATTTTAGCCAAGAAGACCCATTTCATACTTGTGATCACCAGAAGTGTAAGACAACAAATTTATAAGCCAGAAGATTTATCATAATTTGTTACAGCAGCAAAAGGAAACTAATGCACTCCCCATTATAAGATTTTGCGAGGGTTACATTTTCTTAGCCCAGACTTGGGCCTCAAGAAACATTATATTATGCAAGGTGTAAAGGGAACTTGAGCAGAGATTTGCTGAGAACTGTGTGGGTATGCTCCTTTCCAACTTCTCTTACCCAAGCAAAAAATGGTTACAATTACTTTAGGGAGATTAAAGGGCATGGGCCCAGGAAGAAATATGTTTGTTTTTTCTTAGCATGAGCAGTTTCACTGTGCTGAATAGTAATGCTACCTGGCCTTAAAAGTATAGTTAAAGTTTTCCTGTGTGCTGTGCATTACAGCTGAATAGTGAATTGCTGTAGTTCACTTGCCCTGTGTTTTCCTTCTGCCACCACCACATTATCCACTGTATCTTTTTCCCTTTGCCCTGTGGAGTTCAATCATAGGTTAGAAGTTTCAATTGTTTTATTGCTTCAAGGCACATTTAGACTCTTTTGAGTTGACCAAGAAATCTAACCTGACAGAATGAGAAACAAACAACTCTATGTCTTGTAATGTGTATGATTATGTGTTACTGGTTAGTACTTTACTCCTGGTTTCAGAGCAAGAAACTGCCATGAAGGTCATAACTTCTTGTACAGCTGCAAAACATTCCAGGTGACTTTGATGTTTTTAGTTGCCATAAACAAACAAGCACATATCCCAATTTGTGTACATTTCCTTACCCAGAGTCTGGGTGTTAACCACCCCCTTCCTCCAAAGGGTGAATGACCTCAACCAGAAAGTGAAACAGATTTTATTTTACAGATTTAAAGGAGCTATATGGAACTTTACACCATTTTTATCTGCTATTCTGTGACATGTGCTTTTAATTATTTTAGACATATTTAAATATAACAAATGTCTCAGAGACCTAAGATATAAGAGAGTTACAGTTATAATTTGTATTCATTTTTGGATGATCTGACAGCTTAGAGGTAGATATGCCTCTTGAGGCCCTGGAATTTAAAACAAAAGTAGATGTTTAATTAGAAAATAAATTAACCCTGTACATTTATATTTTTAATATATTACATGACTCATTCAATACAATTTCACCTGGAGATGTACATATTTTAATTGCCTTTTAAAATAGTAATCACCTTTCTTTTGCTCTCTGGCACTAAAATATAATTTGAATGAGTTTTTTGTTTATTTGTTTTTTATCCAAGAGCAATGTAGATACAACATATTTTCTTAGATTCTTTTAAATCCATTAATGCATATTAAAATAATTAAGGTCAGCTACACCAGATTTGACCTGTTGCATTATCAGGATATTTAACTTAACAGGGCATTTATGTAGAAGGGCTTTCTTAACAGTAATATTATTCAAATTTCTAGGGAGGTGAGCCCTTCATGGAGAGAAGCAGCCACCAGCAGCTGGAGGACAAGCTGTAAGGGAAGTTATTGGTGGGAGAGTGACTTAAATGACATATACTCTTTGATAGTGTATAATCATCTTCCTGTAGAAATAAAAATAAAGCCAAGAAACAGTAAATAAATTAATTAGATATAAAGGAAAAGAGAAAAAATGGAAAGAAAAGGATAATACCTTCTATTTTTGCCCAACCATTGGGTTTCAAACAGAATTTGGACAAAGGATTATGAAAATTTATTTAAAATGGAAAATTAACATATCAGATACTAGATCCCACATATCCTTTTGGCATTCCCATTCACTACACTACTCTGTTTCTCTTGCATACCACCTCCTCAGCTCCTGCAGTAAGGCTACAAATCTTAACGAAAGAAGTACAGACTCAGAGGAAACTTCAGCACTCTCAGTGGCGTATAAAACCCTCAGGATTTATTTCACCCTGGGATTAGGTGGGAGTAAGAAGAACAGCTCTGTTCACAACAACAAACATTAGCAAGATGACACAAGCATGTCTTGAAAAATGTAAGTAATGCAAAGAACAGGATTACTTTTCCAAAATTTGATATAGATTGGAACTATAAAAACCTCCTTACTATGTATAAATTTGTTTCTATATATAAATTTGTTACTATAATATAATTGTAACTGTAACATAATATACAATATTTTGTAATAATAAAATTCTCTACTGTATATAAATGTTTATGAAATTTCTGTACTGTAGGGAAATATTTAACAAAATAATAAAAAAACTCAGAATGAAAGTTTTGATAATGTCTATAATATAACTTTGAAATTTATATCATTAGAATGTACCCACTTGGGAAATCATTGCAAGAAAAAAAAAATAGATGAAGGGTTGACAACTTTAATGTCAATAAAAGAGCTCATACACTTCAATAAGAAAAAAGCTAAAATGCAAAACAACAAACAGACAAAGTGAGTAAGCAGACAATTAACAAAAGAAGAAAAATATATTGCTCTAATAATAAATATGTTATAACAATCAATGTCATATATAAGCAAATAAATTGGGCATTAAAACTGATGTAGTAGTTTGGACCATCAAATCTCCATTTGTTTAATGAGAATAATTACTGGTGACATAATCACAATAAAAAGAGGTATAAAATGATTGAAAACACCTACAATATCACTGACTCTAATACTTCTGTTAAAGATGGGCTGAGACAAAACCAACCACCTTCATCTTGAGCTTCAACCTTATTTAGTGTCCCTTCTTCCTCAGAATTTCTTTACCAACATATTTTTCTATGAAATTACATATTCTAAATAACTAAAGAGATGTGAATTCAAAGTCTTTTCTAGAATGTTGCAGAATCTGCCAGCTTTGCAAGGTCATATTTGAAGAGCAGCTATAGAGCAGAAACATGCCAGAGTAATAGATAATGAATGCCTTCTTCAAGACTGCTAATTTAAAAGATACCAGTGTAATAAAGGGTATATTCACTTGCCTTTTATCTTCCCCCTTATCAAACAGAATTATTCCTTGATTCAAGGTTCAAGAATCAGAAGATAGAGTATGAAATAGAACTAAGTATTCCTCCACCTGTTTTTTTTTATTTATACACCTGGTTGAGGAAATGATGTAAAATACACCTTCCATGCTAAGTAGATAAAAATATGCTTTTACATCTAAATGACTTAATGGCAATAACTGAAGAAACGTTTTGTTAACTTTTATTGCAAGTCAATGAATAAGGAACAAAGAAAACAAAAGACTTGAAAATATACAAATTAATTTAAAAGTACAGTAAAGACAAACATGATTCATACTGAATATTCTGTTGGTCTTTAGTTTCATTAATCACTGTCACTTTTCCAGTTAGGAGCAGTCCTCTTCAATAATTTTTAAAAAACTGAATAGTATGAAGAAATGTCTTCATCTGAAAAGGTAAAAGATACGGGAAGAAAACGAAGAAGAAACAAGCAGAGAAAGGATAAGAACTGATTCTGAAGGCTATTAACCCATTCTCCATTTTTTTCATTAAGTTCACATGAGACTGAGTTCAAAAAGCTCCCATGTTCTTTCCATTTTTCAGTCAAGCTGATTATCAACAATATCTGAAAGAGACAAAAGTATAAGCAAAACAATATAGCTTATGTTATTTAATGTGATAATTAGAGAAATTGGAATTTCTTTTTCCATATTCGTATTCTCCAGAGACTCACCAATTGAAAATGCATAGTATAACTGGAAATGAAGCAAGGAAAATAACTCCTGAATGTTATACTTCTAATACTATTTCTTATTTTATTCATAAGTGTACCTCGAAAAATATTTATTTTTACTTTCTAAGGAACTTTAAGAAGAACCTCCAGTTTTCAGATCCTCCTTCAGAATGTTGTATAATTAACCTTAAACAAAATAGTTAAATTTCAAAATAAACATTGCAACTGATAATTTAGTCAACAAATCAATGTCAAAATACATTCTAGAACCAATAAAAATTTATTACAGCTTCCAATTTTTTCTATCGCCATTATATTGTACCATAAGATAGAGTCTACACTAAAAGATACTTAAAAATTATTTGAAAGATAATTGATTCTACTACTACATTATATCATTTTCTTTGTAATGAGTCTGCCTTCACCATTATTCCAGTTCATTGTCATCCCCTACATTATTTACTACAAATATTTTCAGTAATTCTATTCATCCACTTCTAACCCCACGTTTTCATACATATAGTTGGCATTAGTTCTTAAATTTCTTAGATGGAAGCCATTTAATATGAGCCTCCTTAAATTTAATTTTGTAAATTTTTATCTTTTTAAAATTTATTTATTTATTTATTTACTTTTGGCTGTGTTGGGTCTTCGTTTCTGTGCAAGGGCTTTCTCTAGTTGCAGCAAGCGGAGGCCACTCTTCATCGTGGTGTGTGGGCCTCTCACTATCGTGGCCTCTCTTGTTGTGGAGCACAGGCTCCAGACATGCAGGCTCAGTAATTGTGGCTCATGGGCCTAGTTGCTCCGTGGCATGTGGGATCCTCCCAGACCAGGGCTCGAACCCGTGTCCCCTGCATTGGCAGGCAGATTTTCAACCACTGCGCCACCAGGGAAGCCCCTAAATTTTTATCTTTATCGTCTGTTTTTCTGCTTTCCTGTATCATGAGGAAACAACTCTATTCTATTAGCTTAGCTCTGATTGATTCTAAAATTTTACACACACCTACCTTGCTCTATCAATTACTACACTCTTTTTTCTCTTCTGTTTTATTTTTTTCCTCTTCACTGTATCTGTTCTCTCACTTACAGGTTTGCCCCCCGAAATCTGGCCATAAAATGCCCCGATTTCTCTTATTAAAAAAAAAAAAAAAAGAAAACGAAAAGGAAAAAGTCAGAAGTCCTATCAGTCACTGCATTTAAGGAGAGAGGTAAGTATTTATTGAAAGCATCAACTACGCATTGTAGCTGATATAATAGATCAAGTTTTATTGATGAGTTAATTAAGGTCTAGAGGGTTAAGTGTTAATTGATTTGCCCAATGCCACAAGTAAATGGTAGAACTGGGATTAGATATAACTCTACCTGATTCCACATCACACTGTCACATTTATTATTTTTATAGTAGCAAGATTATTCCCTACACTACCTTTATACAACATGTGCCTCACAATATTTGCAATCTGACTTCTGCTTCCATGTTCCTTTTTTAAACTCCTTTCTTGATGGTAGCAAAGGATATGTTTGTCACTAAAGGCTACAATTTCTTTCAGAACCTTATATTCTTTAAAAATTCTGGGAATTATTACTTATGACCTCTTCCTTGTTCTTATAATTATCTGTAATGTTGGCTTTCATGAACCATATTCCCCTAATTCATTTTCATTCTTTATGGCTGACCTTTTTCTCTTCCTTTGTCTTTTCTTTTTTTCCCCGTTCTCAAAGTTCTGTCATTTGCTTCTCTATTCAATAATCTCTCACTTAGACTTGTATTATTATATCCCAACTGAGCTATTATAAGGGCTGAGCAATTGATAATTTTCTCTCTTTTCATTTTTTGAAAGACCAAGACTGAGCCTCTCTGCAGAATGCCTGTTTAGTCAGCTAGAAGTGAAAGACTGAAGATGAAATAAACCTAATTTTAAAATATTTTTTAGAGAAAACATACCAACTATTATATCTAAAAGAGTAAACTAACAGTGATAAATGGTATTCTAAATGTAAATCACCATGGATAATTCAACAAAGAAAAAATAATTTATAGAAATAATAGTAGGTAGCTCATAGAGTTATTGGAATAAGGAAGCTGACTTGGAATGTGGGCATAAATGGATGCTAGGTAGCTAGAACAACAGCCCAGTCAAGCACAGAAGCAGGGCAGTAGGGACTTCTGTCAAAGCTACAGGGCAATAGACCACAGCTTCATCCACCACTGCTCCTGGCATTGGATCTAGGATCCCACTGGTATAATCATATAATGATGTAATGGTGATTAAAAAAAAAAACAAAGGAAATAAAAAATTTTTAAAATGTACTGCTAGGGAGTGGTGAATGGAAGTGAGGGATAGGATAAAAGAGCTATGAAGATGAATTCATTCTCATATTAAAAGTTTTATATTAGTCCTAGATTGGGTAAATAATAAACTAACAGCATAAGCAAAATATCTGGGAAATTGAAGGAACACAATAGAAAAAATGTTAAGAAAGTTATAACTGGAGATTGAGACTGGGCATGTGAAGGTTACAGCTAAGAACTGTTGATTTTTATTATAAAACCTTTTAGACAAGTACAAGTACTTCTTAAATTAAAACATACAATGTAAAAAAAAAACAACTATAAACTATATGTGTCTCCATAGTTAAGTTTTTCTTTTTCTACTGAACAGATCTACTTTCTCTAATTGCCACATCCACTTTTTTTAGAACTATAAAAGATTCTTATTGGATTGGGCTCCTCATTGCATATTAATATGAAAAAAGACACTTCCCAACAGTATTTCATGGTTTTCTTGTCAATAAGTTCTATTTATACTTTTAAATTATTGTAGCTATTTTTTTTACATTTTTATTTTAATTCTGTCTTTTCTCTTTCTAAAGATTTTTTTTATATATATATACAATCTGCCAGGTATGGAAGTACAGTCTCTAAGTGGCAACATGTTGATGAAAATGCTACTGTCTCTTCCTCAAAGTGGAATTTCCATTCGAGGGAAAGACACATTTGCCACTGGATTGTAGTGATCATGTGATTTTGTATATGTATCAGAGCCTCTAGACTAAATTCTGAAAAACACTTTAAAACTCAGTAAATTATACACTTACATATGTAGAAAAGTTATAGTTATACCTTTACAAAATCAGTAAATTCACATACTCCCTTCTGTATGTTCATTAATAAACTATCATTTGAGAAGGCATTACATTCAGATTCTGTCATTCAGACTCCCAAATCATTCCCTGTGAGTGCACGTATGTGTTTCCCAAATGGGCAGAGTTGAGCTCTAGGTCAAATTAGATAGCTGTTACCAAAACACTTGACCTACAAAGTATATTGGAATATGAGTAGTCAGGAAGGTATTTGGCTAAAATGTAAAATTGGCTTTGACATTTGCACAGTGAATTTCTTGAAGAAAACAGACCATCCATAATGACATGAAAGTTAACAGTCCATTTGAAAGATGCTTGGAAAAATCCACACAGTTTGGATTAGATTAGCCATACTGAAGAAGCTTTCAAGATGGGGATTGTGACATTACAGACACACTAAATTTTTACAATTCCCTGTATTTTCACTTCCTATTTTCTCTATCAAGGAGGCTCTTTGTCCTTTCTGGCAAACTCCCACTCATTCTTGAAAACAATTTGAATGTCATTTTATCTGTGAATCCTGTTTCCAACAGAATGAGTTTTACATCCTCTGGTTCCTTAGCCCTTTAATTCATATCACCTTCTGAATTTTCACATTTTAGTACTAGATGGATAGAAAAATATATGGTAAATAGATAGATGTTGAGGTGTGTGTGTGTATCAACAAACTAGACTATGATACTTGAAGGGTGGAAATTGTGCCTTAGTCATTTATGTATTCCTAGTTCTTGACACAAAACATTTCACGTAACAAGTTTAATAATAATCTATAGAATTAAATTAAATTATAAGTAATTTGATTATGTTAATATTAAGGTTTCATCATGCCACCAGGAAGTCATTTAAAGACATTATGTAATTAATATTAAACATATGTTAATCTTAGTACATGTAGCAAGTTATGAAAGTATTTTGAAATGGCAGAGTATCATGATAAACAACACAGATATTTTATCAGTTTGACAGATTTTTCTCTATAGCAAACACATGACTTTGGTCTGATTTATCACCATTTCCACATTAATCATGAAAATACTTTTGTAAATCTTGATCTATTTCAAAGCATTTTGATATCCATTATCTTATTTGATTGAATTGGTTCGATATCCATAACAAGATTGTGTGACAGTTTGAGCAAACATTATTTCCCCAATATATAAATCTAAAATAAAATAACTTTCACAAAGTTGCAGAACAAACTAGTGGCAAAGTCATAACTAATTCCCACTCTATGCTCTCTGTACCTTGTCATTCTGCCTTTCTGATTTGTAATCTGATTTATAATCCTAAAATAGTGTCTCAAAAAGTTTTCTCCATTTTTCAAATACTTCTATGGGAATAGTCCTTGGGCAAGAGGCATAGTTCATCTTACAATAATATACAATGAATTAGGCAATTATAAATCCTTTTTAAACTGTAAACTCCTTTCAAAATACTTACATTGGTTGAACAAAGAGCAATCTTGCATTTGTTTCCTTATTGCTAAGTGTGATGCTTGGTGCATTTTGGTAACTGTCACATGTATTTTTAGTAAATTAATAATATTTTGAATATTTCCAAAACTCAGGCCTTATTCTATTAAAATCTGATTTATTTTTAAAGCTTCCCAAGTGATTTTAATGTGTAGGGAGGGTTGCATACCATTCATTTGGTACAGATGACTGAACACACTAGAGTAGTGGTTCTCAACCTTGTTTACACGTTAGAATTACCTCAGAAACTTCAAAAAGATCCCATGGACAGACTCCAACCCAGACCATTTAGATCAAAATCCCTGGGGTTTGACCTAGGCATCTGTAGTTTTAATGCTTCCCAGGTGAATCCAATGTAAATCTAAGTTTGGAAACCAATGCAATAGAGATTACCCTTATTGCTTTAACTAATTTACCATTGTTTGAGGATTTCATAATAAATTATGTCATTATGTGGATAACAAACAAACATTACAGCAAAATAGCTATGACATGGACAGATCCCTTTATATATGTACTTTTCCTAAGAAAACTCCAGTTATCTTTTTGCCTTTGAGCTATACTCAGTATGCCATCCATTGTCTGGGTGTATGTTTCCTTCAAGAGCTAGCTCTTTCTGTCTTCCCTTCTCCATAGCATTCACTGAGACACTGCTAATACAGAAGTGCAGACTAATTAATTAGCTCAGTTGGACCCATGACACTACAAACTGCCACTCCATTTATCTTTTGCACTTCTTTTCCAGGCTGAGCAGTCGTTCTAAGTACAATGTGTCATAAGAAATGCTGCAGCTAATGGTGTCCACATCTAGTACTCACCATGCTAAATTATGCTGCCATCCCACGCCATTCTTCTGCTTCCTGAAGAGATCCATTTATTAAAACAGATCCTTATGTGGCACACACCAATTAGTTTTGCAAAGAACAAACTGGAAACAGGTCCCATAATTACATGCTAGTCAACCAGTCACGTCTGTAAACAAAATCACTCACTCACTTATTATCTCTTTTACCTTCATCTATAATTCTCTGTCTGTTGACTGAAGGTATTTTCTTATGCTTGATTTTCTTTTTAATTCATGAATAGCAGTACACTTTCAGTCCAAATATCCTAAAACCTTAGAAATTGCTTAGGATGTTTCCATACTTCATGCTTGCTTGTGTATACTGAGAGTTAATGTAGGAAAGCCATTACTGGGACAATGAACATCAGGCCCGAATTATGTTGCTAATTAGCAGTTTGAGATGCTGCTAAGAAAGTCAGCTTTTTTCTTTACTACTGAAATGAGTGGGAGGGAATTAGAGCAGTTATTCGCAACAGAACCACATCTTTCTTTTATTACTCTCCCTTGCTATCAGTCTGTCTCCATTGGTTCTCTATGTTCTTATTTCATATATAGCAGGTTAATTTTATCTGATACATATAGACTCTGCAAGTTAAAGTTCTTACTTTATTAAGTAAACTGTGGTAACTTATATTGCTTCATTTCTGATTTTTCTCCTGGCATCGCCTTGTGGTCATTGTATAAACTTTGTATTTTAGAATGTCTACCTTGATTTTGAACTGTATTCATGACTTTTACCTCATCTCCTCCCTGCTCCTTATCCAAATTCTATTTGTTACACTTTCTGAGACTTTCAAAATTCACTGTAAGTTAACAATAACAGACATGGCTTTTCTGCTCTAAGTGTGAAGTCTCCCAAGTCTTGAAACTGCAGGGACAAAGGCGAATTATTGGCTCTCTCTCTGGAGATCTCCCTTTTTTCTTAACTGAAAAAGTCAACAAAACACAAAATCACTCATTTATGGCCCTTTTTGTTGCTCCCTATTCATCACATCCCATTTGAAAAATCTAATCAAGGGACCATGCTGAGGACTGCTCTAAGACAGTTCAAACACAGGAGTCAGTTCCCTGCTTTACCAGGTTCTTAGAATGGTGAGTATTTTCTGGGCCATAAAAGTGACGATTGAGGGGATGGAACAACCTCTGATTAAGATTCATGACTTCTTTACACTGTCTTTGGATAAAGATAAGATAAATTATGGCACAATGTATGAATACTAAAGGTCAATTCTGGGAGGGATAATGCATGTTTGAAAACCATCACTTCCTCTGAAGTCAAATCTCATCATCATTATTCCATATTGAGTTAATATTTTTCAGGAACTTTAAAATTCACAAAAAATATTTATTTCTAAACCATTTTTTGCAGTGTGAATTTCCATATTCTGACATTTAAATGTTTTAATATTTTATATTGAGATTTATTTTTATTATAATTATCCATCTGCCAAGCCAAAGTACTCTTAGTGGTATCTGTGTCTTTTCATGATTATTGTCAGTTTATTTAAAATATCCTGTAACCTTTCAAGAACCAGATTAACTAAAACAGATCTAGTCACCACCTTCCCTATAGTGAGTTGAATGGTGGTCTTAAAACAATGTGTGAGGGAGTTCCTTGGTGGTGCAGTGGTTAAGAATCTGCCTGCCAATGCAGGGGACACGGGTTCGAGCCCTGGTCCAGGAAGATCCCACATGCTGCAGAGCAATTAAGCCTACGAGCCACAACTACTGAGCCCGTGTGCCACAACTACTGAAGCCCATGCACCAAGAGCCCATGCTCCGCAACAAGAGAAGCCACCGCAGTGAGAAGCCCATTCTCACTTCTCACAACAAAGAGTAGCCCCTGCTCGCTGCATCTAGAGAAAGCCCACACACAGCAACGAAGACCCAACACAGCCGAAAATAAATAAATAAATTTAATAAAAATAAAGAAAAAAACAATCTGTGAATGTCCTATCCCTTAGAACCTTGAATGTCACCTTAATTAGAAAAAGAATCTCTGTAGATGTAGTTAAGAGGATTGATATGAGATCATTCTGGGTTACACAAGTGGGCCCTAAATCTAATGATGTGGCCTTTTTTTTTTTTTTTCTCATGAGGGAGATTTTATATTTACCACCTTAGACAGGAAACGGTTCACTAATATTTAAGAATACTTTTCTTTTAACCAAATAATTTACATACTTAGATTAGGAAAAATATAACAATAAGACGAACAAAGAATACTTATATTGAGTGGCTGCTTTAGAATCTCTGTAAACACTCAAAAACCCATTTCTTTGTGGCAAAAAGCATAGGGTCATATACCAGATCATGTACACGGTTTGCACAGTGAATGATATGACTGATGTGATTATATGTCCTTTGAAAATAATAAAGAAAACCCCACAAAGGCATAATAGTGGCTTTTTTTTAACATCTTTATTGGAGTATAATTGCTTTACAATAGTGTGTTAGTTTCTGCTTTATAACAAAGTGAATCAGTTATACATATACATATGTTCCCATGTCTCTTCCCTCTTGCGTCTCTCTCCTTCCCACCCTCCCTATAGTAATAACTATATCTGCCCAATATAAGAAAAGATGAGTAAAAATGACAGGTTTCTTACACATTCATGTATAATCAATATCTTCTTATGGGAATGTAAGTTATTGGCCAAGTGTGATACTAGTCCCCTGGTACTTGGTTCTGGTACTATTGCTGTCTTTTAAAACTGAGATGCTTTTTTTAAAATTTATTTATTTTATTTATTTAGTTTTGGCTGCATTGGGTCTTCGTTGCTGCACGTGGGCTTTCTCTAGTTGCGGCGAGCAGGGGCTACTCTTTGTTGTGGTGTGCGGGCTTCTCTCTGCAGTGCCTTCTCTTGTTGCAGAGCAGGTACTCTAGGCTTGTGGGCTTCAGTAGTTGGGCTCGCGGGCTCTATAGCGCAGGCTCAGCAGTTGTGGCGCATGGGCTTATTTGCTCCGTGGCATGTGGGATATTCCCAGACCAGGGCTCGAACCCATGTCCGCTGCATTGGCAGGCAGCTTCTTAACCACTGCGCCACCAGGGAAGCCCCCTGAGATGCTTTTGAAATAAGTAATAACAAAAAAATAAACATCTGGGGAATCAGCATGCAGGGAGAAAAAGAACAAAGTTGAATAATGAATTTATGAATTTTACTAGAAGAACTAGAGAAAGTTGCTGAGAAGTCCAACATCCAGCATGCTCTACTGAATGCAAGCTGCTTGGAAAATGTCTACAAACTGTTCAACATTATTTTGACATACCTTTCCCACATCACACCTCCTACCTTTCCCCCCTATTTTCTGTAATATATAACATAAAACCATTGAGGAAATATGATTCATACCCTCTGAGTTTACTAGGTTAGACAAATGGAACACACTATATGTTATATCCTAATAAGCTTAACATGTTATATCCCGATAAGCTCAGTATCTAAGAAAATTGCACATTGAAATGGTGATCATGTATTTTCAGGCTTAATAAGTAGGTAACAAAATTGTATAATTTTGATGAATTTCTTTGTGAGAAGATGGAACTCTGGGATGATTTTACACAAAGTAGAAGCAAATGTTTTGTTTTTCATTTTAACCAAGCAGGAGGATTTCTAAAGCCTCACTAGGTTACTTTTGTTCACATTAGCCTGCCATTATATTTTTTAAATTCATATTTTAATGGCAGTTGTATAATTAATGTAGTAACTGCCAACAATCAGATTACATTTTTCTTCTGACATTTAAGCAATGATAAGTGTCCTTAAAAGACACAGAGGGCTCCCCTGGTGGCGCAGTGGTTGAGAGTCTGCCTGCTAGTGCAGGGGACACGGGTTCGAGCCTGGTCTGGGAGGATCCTACATGCCGCGGAGCGACTAGGCCCGTGAGCCACAACTACTGAGCCTGTGCGTCTGGAGCCTGTGCTCCACAGCAAGAGAGGCCGCCATAGTGAGAGGCCCGCGCACCGCGATGAAGAGTGGCCCCCGCTTGCCACAACTAGAGAAAGCCCTCGCACAGAAACGAAGACCCAACACAGCAAATAAATAAATAAATAAATAAATAAATAAATAAATAAGCTCCTACCCTAAAAAAAAAAAAAAGACACAGAGAAGAGACACCTGGGGAGGAGAAAGACATGTGAAGATGGAGGCAGAAATTAGAGTTTTGTAGTTGCAACCAAGGAACACTGGAAGCCACTAGAGGCTGGAAGATGCAAGTCAGGATTCTCCCCTCGAGTCTCCAGAGGAAGCATGGTCCTGCTGACACCTGGATTTCAGGCTTCTGGCCTCCAGAACTGTGAGAGAATACATTTCTATTGCTTTAAGTATCAAGTTTATGGTAATTTGTTATGTCAGCCCTAGAAAACTAACAGACCTTTATATTTCTTGATAACTGTATATAGCCAATTCTATAGTTGTATATAATGTATTTATAATAATACAATTCTGTATAGTCAATGAATATAGCTAAATATTAACAAAGCCATATGGGAATGGGAAGGTGGCTTCCTGAATTAAGAACAGCCGTCTCATCTTAAAGGACAGGATCAATTTCAGACTGAGTTATGCTTTCATTAGGAATAGCAGGAACAAAGTCTTGGAGGCAAGAAAAAGAATAGAGTTAAGGATATGCAGGCAATTTGACACAACTGTAAAGTAAAATGGGAGATGAAAAGTGTGAGGATATGAGGCCAGTGAGGTAACCATGTGACAGATGTGGGGCTTTAATGCTATGTGGATATGAGTGCACTGTATGATGGAGGTTCCTACTTTTCAAACAAGGCACATGGAAACCCTTAGGAATAAAGCTAGAGGACATGTTAAGCATGGTTTGTCCTCCTGGAATGTTGTGTTTACTTAAGCATTTGGAGGAAATAAAATAGTGTATTTGATAAGTGAGTTGGAAGACATTTATGAATGCAAAAAACATATATAATGATTAGGAGTTCCAATTTACATAATTTGTAAGAGATATAACGTGAGACTTTACAAGTGCCATGATTGTGAGTGAATGGAACTAAGGAGAGAAGGTTTGAGTTAGGCTCCAGATCCAAGTAGAAAAAATTTGCTTTCCTCTCCCATTAGCAGAAACTCTTTAGGAAAAAACATTGAGGCATGAGCTAATTAGAGGACAATCTACAATATTGAAAACAGCATTAAAAATGATAGATACTAATTATTGATCATTTACTATGTGGCAGATCCTATTCTGAAATCTAAGATGATATTTCTATCATCATATTTATTTTTACCAAGAGCTCATGAAAGAGGTAGTATTATGACTGATACTAAAGGTAAGGAAGTTCATGATAAGAGAGATAAAAACACTAAGTGAAGGGACCAGGATTTGGTCCCAGATATAAGACTGACTTCCATGTACTTCTCTTAATCAATATGTTATATTGCAAAGACACTCAAAAACTTTATTTTATAACTTAATGCTCTAGTTCTACACTGACTTGGAAAATGATGTGCTAGATGTCAGTAGACATGCCAGAAATTGAAATTTATTGCCAGTAAAATCCTGTTTTAAATAGTACTTTATTTTCCTTTTATGAAAGGGCAAAGTAATTCAGTAAGTTAATAATGTTTATTTTATAGGTAAAGAGATTGAATGAACTTGGTACTTTGAAAAATATATACAAGTGCTGAACTTTTTTTGTGATTTTCATGTCTATGTAACAGAATCAGGTTTTGAAATGAAGGAAATAGACATTTCCCTTGTTTTATTCTGGAAAGGAATCAAGTGTGTTTTTCTTTTTCTTTAGGCAGACTTAGGCTCTCTTCTAGATCCTGTAATTTAGATGAGGGATAACTTCTTTCCATCTTTGAGCCTGTGATAAGTTTGTCCCAGTGGGACTCCAAGTAATGGAAAGTCCTGGAACATTTTCCGGGAGGATGTGTAGGATGAAGTGAGTCATCTGAGTTTTAGGGTTTCTGGGAGCCAGGATGTAAAAGACTGGGCCCTTGGATAGAATGTAAGTCACATGTAGTATTATAACTGTTTCCTGTTTCATACTTCCCTTTTGCTATCCACATCTTTAGTAAAGACCTGTTAACTTGTAAGCCCTCTCCACACGTGTCATGGGAATTAGGGAAGGCCTGTACTCACCCTTGGAGGGAAATTATTCAGTGCGAGCAATTTCAAAAAGCAGTTACTTTCTCATTTATTGTTAAAATGTCACCTTTACCCTGGACAGATTGTGTTTATTTTCTTAAAACACCGCTATGTAGCAAATTATTGACAGTTATTGTCATCAGAGAAAAGATCAGCAAATTTGGAAATACATAATTCATCATATATTCAATAACTTTTAAAAACTTTGCCACAATATCATTAACATACCACTGTATGATACAAACACTGTTCATTAGTAGTGCCCTTCTTTTATTTCAAAATGTTGTAATGAATATATGTTTTAAGGTCTTATTTTATAAAATTAACCATGTTGTGAAGTCATATACCACTTTTTGCACATCTGAGCCTTGATCCCACATTCCCATCCAAGTACTCCCTTATTTATTTTCTTATTTTTATAGAACAGATTCTTGAAAGTACTGTATACCTTAACTGTTTCCAGGCTTTCTTCCTTGGAATTTTCTTAGGCCCACTTTGTCAGCTTTTTGAATTCATCAAATTACTGAAACTGCTTTTCTCAAAGTCACTGATGACATTGAAATGATTAAATCATATGGTCATTTCTTAGCATCCATTTTACTTGACCTGTCAATAGCATTATACACAATCGATTAACCTCTCCTCCTTGAGATACTTTATCCTTTTGTGTCTGGGAGAGCACACATTCTGTGCCTTCTCAATTTCTTTCACTGGTATTTTTTACCTCTCAAACCTCTAAATATTGGAATGCTCTAGGGCTTGTTCTCATACCTCTTCTTTCTTCTGTTTACACTCAGCCTCTTGGCGAGCCTATCCAGGCGCATGGATTTAAACACCATTTATAAGCCGGCCGCTGCCATCTTGGGCTGTGGTGCTGTGCACAGCACTTCTCCACACAGGAGCCAAGGTGTGTCCCTGCAGAAGTTCTGTGCTGGAAAAGCCAATCCAACATGTCAGGTGCAAGGCCTCTGCACACAGCCCCCTACCAACCAATGTGCAGAAGCTCCTGGGGTGGCTACGCCAACCACTGAGGCACAGCTATGGAGCCCCAATCCCAAGTCGGCCAATATCCAAGGGCCAGAAACCTGATTCCTTTCTGACTTGCCCATCCTCCAGCCCTGTGGCTGACAGGGTCTTGGTGCTCCAGCCAGGTGTCAGGCCTAAACCTCTGAGGTTACAGAGCCAAGTTCAAGACATTGGACCATCAGAGACCTCCCGGTCCCATTTAATATCAATCGGTGAGAGCTCTCCCAGAGATCTCCATCTCAACACTAAGACCCAGCTCCACTCAATGACCAACAAGTCCAGTGCTGGACACCGCATGCCAAACAACTAGCAAGACAGGAATACAACCCCACCAATTAGCAGGGAGGCTGCCAAAATCATAATAAGTTCACAGACACCTCAAAACACACCAACACACACAATCCTGCCCACCAGAAAGACAAGATCCAGCCTCGTCCACCAGAACACAGGCACCAGTCCCCTCCACCTACAGTGGGAAGCCTACACAGCCCACTGAACCAGCCTTACCCATGGGAGGTAAACACCAAAAACAACAGAAACTATGAACCTCCAGCCTGTGAAAGGGAGAACCCAACCACAGTAAGTTAAGCAAAATGAGAAGACAGAGAAGTAGGCAGCAGATGAAGGAGAAAAGTAAAAACCCACCAGATCAAACAAATGAAGAGGAAATATGCTGTCTACCTGAAAAAGAATTCAGAGTAATAAGAGTAAAGATGATCCAAACTCTTGGAAATGGAATGAAGAAAATACAAGAAACATTTAACAAGGACCTAATAGAACTAAAGAGCAAACAAACAATGATGAACAACACAATAAATGAAATTAAAAATTCTCTAGAAGAAATCAATAGCAGAATAACTGAGGCAGAAGAACGGATAAATGACCTGGAAGATAAAATAGTGGAGAAAACTACCACAAAGCAGAATAAAGAAAAAAGAATTAAAAGAATGGAGGACAGTGTCAGAGACCTCTGGGACAACACTAAATGCACCAACATTCAAATTATAGGGGTCCCAAAAGAAGAAGAGAAAAAGAAAGGGACTGAGAAAATATATGAAGAGATTATAGTTGAAAATTTCCCTAATATGGGAAAGGAAGTAGTCAACCAAGTCCAGGAAGTGCACAGAGTCCCATACAGGATAAATCCAAGGAGAAACATGCAAAGACACATATTAATGAAACTATCAAAAATTAAATACAAAGAAAAAACTATTAAAAGCAGCAAGGGAAAAACAAATAACATGCATGGAAATCCCCATAAGTTTAACAGCTGATCTTTCAGCAGAAACTCTACAAGCCAGAAGGGAGTGGCAGCACATATCTAAAGTGATGAAACAGAAAAAACGACAACCAAGATTACTCTAGCCAGCAAGAATCTCATTCAGATTCGACAGAGAAATTAAAACCCTTACAGACAAGCAAAAGCTAAGAGAATTCAGCACCACCAAACCAGCTTTACAACAAATGCTAAAGGAAATTCTCTAGGCAGGAAATACAAGAGAAGGAAAGAAAGGAAAAGACCTACAATAACAAATCCAAAACTATTAACAAAATGGTAATAGGAACATACATATCAATAATTACCTTAAATATAAATGGATTAAAAGCTCCAACCAAAAGACATAGACTGGCTGAATGGATACAAAAACAAGATGCATATATATACTGTCTACAAGAGACCCACTTCAGACCTAGGGACACACACAGACTGAAAGTGATGGGATAGAAAAAGATATTCCATGCAAATGGAAATCAAAAGAAAGCTGGAATAACAATTCTCATGTCAGACAAAATAGACTTTAAAATAAAGACTATTACAAGAGACAAAGAAGGACACTACTTAATGATCAAGGGATCAATCCAAGAAGATATAACAACTGTAAATATTTATTCACCCAACATAGGAGCACCTCAATGTATAAGGCAAATGCTAACAGCCATAAAATGGGAAATTGGAAGTAACACAAAAATAGTAGGGGACCTTAACACCACACTTTCACCAATGGACAGATCATCCAAAATGAAAATAAATAAGAAACACAAGTTTTAAATAACACATTAAACAAGATGGGCTTAATTGTTATTTATAGGACATTACATCCAAAGACAACAGTATACTTTCTTCTCAAGTGCTCATGGAAGATTCTCCAGGATAGATCATATCTTGGGTCACTAATCAAGCCTTGGGAAATTTAAGGAAATTGAAATCATATCAAGTATCTTTTCCAACCACAATTCTATGAGACTAGATATCAATTACAGGGAAAAAATCTGTAAAAAAATCAGATCAAATACAGGTTAAACAATACACTACTTAATAACCAAGGGATCAGTGAAGAAATCAAAGAGGAAGTGAAAAAAAAATACCTAGAAACAAATGACAATAAAACACAATGACCCAAATCCTATGGGATTCAGCAAAAGCAGTTCTAAGAGGGAATTTTATAGCAATACAGTTCTACCTCAAGAAACAAGAAAAATCTCAAGTAACCTAACCCTACACCTAAAGCAATTAGAGAAAGAAGAACAAAAAAAATACCCAAAGTTAGCAGAAGGAAAGAAATCATAAAAATAAGATCAGATATAAATGAAAAAGAAATGAAGGAAACAATAGCAAAGATCAATAAAACTAAAAGCTGCTTCTTTGAGAAGATAAAAAAATGGATAAACCATTAGCCAGACTCATCAAGAAAAAAAAGGAAAAGATTCAAATCACAGAATTAGAAATGAAAAAAGAGAAGTAACAACTGACACTGCAGAATTGCAAAGGATCATGAGCAATTACTACAAGCAACCATATGCCAATAAAAATGACAACCTGGAGGAAATTGACAAATTATTAGAAAAGCACAACCTTCTGAGACTGCACCAGGAAGAAACAGAAAATAGAAACAGACTAGTCACAAGCACTAAGATTAAAACTGTGTTAAACATCTTCCAACTAACAAAAGCTCAGGACCAAATTGCTTCACAGGTGAATTCTATCAAACATTTAAAGAAGAGCTAACACCTTTTTTTCTCAAACTTTTCCAAAATATAGCAGACGGAGGAACACTCCCAAACTCATACTATGAGGCCACCATCACCCTGATACCAAAACCAAAGAAAGATATCACAAAAAAAAAGAAAACTACAGGCCAATATCACTAATGAACATAAATGCAAAAATCCTCAACAAAATGCAAACAGAATCCAAAAGCACATTAAAAGGATCGTACACCATGATCAAGTGGTGTTTATTCCAGGAATGCAAGGATTGTTCAATATATGCAAATTAATCAATGTGATACCCCATATTAACAAACTGAAGGATAAAACCATATGATCATCTCAATGGATGCAGAAAAAGCTTTTGACAAAATTCAGTACCCATTTATGATAAAAACCCTCCAGAAAGTAGGCTTAGAGGGCACTTACCTCAACATAATAAAGGCCATATATGACAAACGCACAGAGAATATCATTGTCTATGGTGAAAAACTGAAACCATTTCCACTAAGATCAGGAACAAGACAAGGTTGCCCACTCTCACCACTATTACTGAACATAGTTTTGGAAGTTTTAGCCACAGCAATCAGAGAAGAAAAAGAAAGAAAAAAAAAAGGAATCCAAGTTGGAAGAGAAGAATAAAACTGTCACTGTTTGCAGATGACATGATACTATATAGAGAGAATTCTAAAGATGCTACCAGAAAACTACTAGAGCTAATCAATGAATTTGGTAAAGTAGCAGGATACAAAATGAATGCACAGAAATCTCCTACCTTCTTATACACAAATGATGAAAAATCTGAAAGAGAAATTAAGGAAACACTCCCACTTACCACTGCAACAAAAAGAATAAAATATCTAGGAATAAACCTACCTAAGGAGACATAAGTCCTGTATGCACAAAACTATAAGACTCTGATGAAAGAAATTAAAGATGATGGAGACATATACCGTGTTCTTGTAGTGGAAGAATCAACATTGTGAAAATGACTATACTACTCAAAGTAATCTACAGATTCAATATGCAATCCCTATCAAATTACCAATGGCATTTTTCACAGGACTAGAACGTAAAATTTCACTTTTTGTATGGAAACACAAAAGACCCTGAATAGCCAAAGCAATCTTGAGAAAGAAAAATGGAGCTGGAGGAATCAGGCTTCTGTACTTCAGACTATATTACAAATCTACAATAATCAAGACAGTATGGTACTGTCACAAAATCATAAATATAGATCAATGGAACAAGATAGAAAGCCCAGAGATAAATCCAAGCACCTATGGTCACCTTATCTTTGATAAAGGAGTCAAGAATATACAATGGAGTAAAGACAGCTTCTTCAATAAGTGGTTCTGGGAAAACTGGACAGCTACATGTAAAACAATGAAATTAGAGCACTCTGTAACACCATAAGCAAAAATAAACTCAAAATGGATTAAAGACCTAAGTGTAAGGCCAGACATATAAAACTCTTAGAGGAAAACATAGGCAGAACACTCTCTGACATAAATCACAAAAACATCCTTTTTGATCCACCTCCTAGAGAAATGGAAATAAAAACAAAAATAAACAAATGGGACCTAATGAAACTTAAAAGCTTTTGCACAGCAAAGGAAACCATAAACAAGATGAAAATACAACACTCAGGATGAGAGAAAATATTTGCAAATGAAGCAACTGACAAAGGATTAATCTCCAAAATATACAAGCAGCTCATGTAGCTCAATATCAAAAAAAACAAACAAACAAATCCAAAAATGGGCAGAAGAACTAAATAGACATTTCTCCAAAGAAAATGTACAGATTGCCAACAAACACATGAAAGAATGCTCAACATCATTAATCATTAGAGAAATGCAAATCAAAACTACAACGAGATATCATCTCACACCGATCAGAATGGCCATCATCAAAAAATCTATAAACAATAAATGCTGGAGAGGGTGTTGAGAAAAGGGAACACTCTTTCACTGTTGGTGGGAATGTAAATTGATACAGCCATTATGGAGAACAGTATGGAGGTTCCTTAAGAAACTAAAAATAGAGCTACCATATGACCCAGCACTCCTACTACTGGGCATATACCCTGTGAAAACCATAACTCAAAAAGAGTCATGTACCACAATGTTCATTGCAGCTCTATTTACAATAGCCAGGACATGGAAGCAGCCTAAGTGTCCATCAACAGATGAATGGATGAAGATGTAGCACATATATACAATGTAATATTACTCAGCCATAAAAATAAACAAAACTGAGTTATTTGTAGTGAGGTGGGTGGACCTAGAATCTGTTCTATAGAGTTAAGTCAGAAAGAGAAAAACAAATACCGTATGCTTACACATATATATGGAATAAAAAAAAATGTTCTAATGAACCTAGGAGTAGGACAGGAATAAAGACGCAGACGTAGAGAATGGATTTGAGGATGCAGGGTGGGGGGAAGGGTAAGCTGAGATGAAGTGAGAGAGTGGCATTGATATATATACACTACCAAATGTAAAATTGATAGCTAGTAGGAAGCAGCCGCATAGCACGGGGAGATCAGCTCCGTGCTTTGTGACCACCTAGAGGCGTGAGATAGGGAGGATGGGAGGGAGGGGATATGGGGATATATGTATATGTTTAGCTGTTTCACTTTGTTATAGAGCAGAAAGTAACAACATTGTAAACAATTATACTCCAATGAAGATGTTAAAAATAAAAGAAAATAAATACCATTTATGCTCATGAATTCTTAATGTATAACTTCATCCCAGAACTATCTCCTGAAATCTAGATATATAGATATATGTCTATGGTATATATATATAAACACACACACACACACACACACAATTGCCTCTTTGATATTTTCACTTCAATATATAATAGAAATCTCCAATTTAACGGGTTCAAACTGAACTTCTGCTTTCCCCTTACATAACTAACCAGTACCTTCTTAGGTCTTACACATTTCAGCTTATAGCAGCAAGATTCCTCCAGTTACTTAGACCAAAATCTTTGTCATCTTTTACTCCTCTTTTTCTTTTCTTCAACCTCCACACCTATGTATTCCTACAGATTCTGTCATCTCCTCCTTCAAAATATATCCAAGTTGTTGTTTAATAGTTACAGAGTTTCAACTTTGCAAGGTAAAAAGAGCTCTGGAGGTTGGTTGCACAACAGTGTGAATGAAGTACTACCGAACTGTATATTTTTAAATGTTTGAAGTGGTAAATTTTATGTTATGTGTATTTCAGTACAATTAAAAGTAATAATTTTAAAAAAACCCTCAACAAGTACCAAAAAGAAAAAAAAAAGTCCAGAGTTTGACCACTCCGAAGTGCTGGCACTCTAAATACCCTAAGCCAGATCACTATCATATGTTGCTAGGATTCCTACAATAGTTTTCTAATAGGTCTCTCTGCTTCTGCCCCTGTTCCCTTGCAATTTCTTTTTCAACAGCCAAAGTGCTCTTATTAAAATATGTCAGATCATGACTTTCCTCTAATGGTCTCCCCTCTCACTTAGGGTAAAACCTAAAGTCATTGGTATGACCTATAATGCTCCACGTGATCTGGCCTTGGTACTTCCTTTATCTCATCTTCTCTGACTCACCTGTTTACTCCCTCTGCTTCAGCCACCCTGTCCTCTTTGCAGTTTATCTGACACTCCCACTTAAGATCTTTGTGCTTCTTTTCCTACTACCTGATACCTATAAGGCTAATTCCCTTACTTCCTTAAGACCTTTACCTCAAAATTTATCAGCTCAGTGAGTTAAGTTTTAACATCAACATCTGTGAGTGGCTGACATTTTCTTTCTCTCTCTCCTTTATGTATTATCCTTAGCTCTATGTAAATCCAAACAGAGTAACTGTTGTAATAGAAACAAAATAAAACAAAAAACCCAAAGAGTTGCAGTGGCTTAACTCAATAAAAATGTATTCTCATGAATATCAGAGACCAGTGTGAATCAGCAGAGTGGGATCCTTCCAATTTTGTTCTCATCTGTATTCACATAGGTAATAGGGAAAGAGAATGTTGTAGATACTATTTTCAAAAACAACAACAATTCCTCCCATCCTATATGCTCTTCTTGAAAAGTGATATTGACACTTCTTCAATCAGAGGTGGATCTATGTTCCCTTCCTTTGAACTGGGTGTACTTATTAGTATGAAATGTGACACAATGTGACTTTCGAAGTTAGGTCTTCTTGGCTTGGGATGCTCCAACATCTGTGCTGTGAGGAAGCCAAGTGTATATGGAGAGATAATGTTTTAGTCTTCTGGTACAGAATTCCAGATAAATTCCCAAATTACAGCCAGTATTAGCCAGTATTAGACAAATGAGTGAAGTAGTTTCTGCGTCGAGATCCCAGACAGAATCATCGCCAGCCACCTAGTATTGCCAAGTAAGAACACAGACTTGCAGAGACAAACCATCCCTGATCTTCCTTGTCCACATTTCTAATCTATAGACTCCATGAGCATAATAAAATTGTTTCAGACCATTAAATTTGGAAGTGATTTGATTTCCAGCATTAGATAACTGGAACAGAGCAAGAACTTAAAGAAAGCACATCTACTTTTAGCCATTTTGGCAGAGACCACATCATTTCTACTTCCATTCCTTTGACCAAATTCAGTCATTTGGCTCCATTTAAGCGCTAGGGATCCGGCCACATTGGAAGTCTGGAAAATGTAGTCTCATGGTGTGGCTAAGAATGTGATGAAGATGTTGTTATGCACTGTCAGCCTTCCCATAGCCCTTCACAATTTACCATACTGTATGTTATTTATTTATCTTTATTTTCTGACTTCTAAAGCAGAATACAAGCTGCATGCTCATTAGATTGTTTTCTGATTTGCCCACTTTTTCCTGGCACATAGTGGGTGTATATTAAGTGATTGTTAAATTGAAGGGAATTTTTGATGCAAAAGTTAGCTTTTGAATGATAGAGTGAATGGATTTCTGGTTAATGCATTTTCTGTAAATTTACCCTGCAGTCCCCTTCATACCCCAGTCAAAGAAACCACACCAACCTTACTTACATTTAGATAGTTTTTAATTATAACATTACTTTTATTTAAAATGGTATCTATTTTTAAGGATTGGGAATTATCCAGGGCATATACACTAGAAGACAGCAATCTTGGGGTCAGTTTCAGACTTCTGCCTACCAAGATGCCAAAAGATAACCAAAAAAAAATTAATGGCACCGTTGCCCCCTCAATGTTACAGAGCTGCCCTCATCCCATAAGAAATCTGAGGGCATGTGACCTGTGACTGAATGAAGTTGCTAGCATCGATTCTTATTGGTGGTAAATAACAAAAATTCAACTGAGTAAATTTAAAGGTCTAATAGGCTTTATTAAATGATTCATGAATTGGGCAGCACCTCATCTAGCCATAGAAAAAGCTCTGCCAAGCTGCAGGAAAAAAAAAAGGTTTAAAGGCAGAGAGGGAGTGGAAAAAGGAAAATCATTAGCAAAGAATGCATTGTTTTAGGCAAGACCGCCCTCCTACGGGGAATGGAAAGTATCAGCGAGTTTCTCAGTGCCTACCAGGACATTTCAGGTTGTCTGGTCACATTTCTGAGGAAGGTTTAAACTGTAATTATGTTAGGCATTACGTCTTGGTGGGACCTAGCCTAAGTGACTCCATTTTGGGCCTGTTGTTTCTTTTTTAATATTAGTTACAGGTAAAACTTTTCTTATTATTTAAATTAAAACAATACAAACAGAAGCTCTAACGTTTTGTTCCCATATACAATGGACCAGCATGTGTATATTTTAGCATATAATCACTTTTGATTCCATCCATATAAGGTATGTACACATCAAAAATTCAAAATTGTTTTGGTGGATCCCATGGTATATATAGATACAAGCATGTTAGATGGGTCCTGGTATGTTGTATCTGAACAGTACCCAGGATATAGTAAATCCTCAGTAGAAAGTTATTGGATCAATAAATAAGGAATTGAGGAGATTGTGAGGAGAAGCTTGCCTTAAGAGAAAAAAGTAGTGGCTATAAGCTTAGGACCAAAGCAAGGGCTTGTCTGTTAAAAGAAATTTAACACTAGAGGATTTCATAGGAGCACATTACTAAAAATCTCATTAGATATGCCTCCCTCCTGCTTCCTCTCATCCACTATTTTTTTTTTTTGGAAAACAGGTATCATTTGAATTAACAAGAAAGAGTAAGGTTATTAGAATCTCTGTATGATACAAAGGACAGAGGACAGCATAATTTTATGGTCAATGTAATTTTCTGTATCACCCATTAAGTGGTAAAATGACTGTTAAGAGGAAAAATTAAACAATGGAAATAGCCAAGTCACAAAGGATCACGAAGAGTAGTATACAAAAAAAGTCAGAGACCAGAGCAGCTAAAACCAGAGCAAATGTAGGCATTGCAAGTTACAAGACCAGCTTCTGAAGCTGGAAAAAAGGATTATCAAGGAATACAGAAACTCAGCCTCAGCTAAAAAACTGTTGTTATTAATCTATTGTGCTCCCCTTCCCACCCTTCTGGCCGTTGAAGCCTGGGGATACAGCTAGAAAAATAAATAACAAGCTCTAGAAAAGTGACCTTCTCTAGTCAACCTTTGAGCATGACTTAAAGCCTCTTGTGCCTTTCAGACAATAATCTTTTTGTTTTATTAGAACAGAAACTGGGAGGGAGGATATTTTTCATTGGGGCTTATGTCCTTCAGAGGCCAGGGACTACTTATCTCGAATAGAGACAATTCATGATTTTGAAGCTTGATCTCTCTCTCTCTCTCTCTCTCTCTCTCTCTCTCTCTATATATATATATATATATATATATATATATATATATATATATTTGCTTATACATAATTTTATCTAACTTTTCCTTAACATAATTCTTATACTACTGTTATTTGCCTTCTCTCTCCTATGAATATGCACAGACACTGACTACTTTTTAAATAAGAAGCACCATTTTCTCCCCTTTTTCTTTGTTTTCTTTAATGACTTTCAGTATATTTTCTACTCACTATTTGTTTCCAGCTACAGACAGTTACATACATAGACTTATTCTTTATTTTTATTAATGCTTTTGGTCTTGTTATTTTTTTTTCTGATTCTCTATTATTACATTGGATAGTCTCAACTTTTCTTATCTCTGCACTAATGGCACCTGCATGTGGGTTCAAATTTTTTCATGTTAAAGCAGTGGCAATTTTTGTTATAGAGTCCATGGTTATGTTTCACATAAAATAAATAATAGATACATTAAGAGCTGTGCCATTAAAAACAAGGATGTTCAAGTGCTATCAACAAAGGGCTGCAAGTGGAGCATAAGCCTAAATGTAGACATGAACTTAGGGAATATTAAATGACAGAAACACCTACATAATGAAAGTTTGTTTCCTAAGGATACAATTTTTAAAGGACAATTTCAAACTATTAACCTATTTGGGGGGAAAATTCTACTTTTAATCCTTTAAAGGAATTGTGATTATTCCTTAGATATGCATTTATATGTTTCACTACTCTAAAGGAAATGTTCTGTTATTATACAAAAAGGAGAGAAAAAGCTGAGTAATAGCTCAAATTGTAGTTCTGACTAATTTATAATTCTTGTAGTCAATTCTGTTTCCCTGAAATTTGTGACACTTCTGATTGTCATTTAATTAACTATCCTCCCCCCCACCCCCAGCCTTCTACCTGTGGCTGTAAATATATCTCCACGCTTCTAAAGGCCATTTGTTTTCTGGCAGTAAATTGCCTGCTTGTAAGTCCTACACATGTAAGGAGACTGGATAAAGTGAAGAGCAAGTAAATCTACCCAGAGGTATAATTACAAAAGGATAAAGCAAATTTTAAAATGTTTACTTCATGTGGTGCATTCAACAGAATCACAATTTATCTGGCTTTGTATTATTTATTACTTCCTGATAACAAAGTAGAAATCATGGCATTTATTACCACTAAGAACATGATTTATAGGAGGTGTTGATGAACTATAGTGTAGAATGCCAAAATCCAAATTTCCATTTTATTGGGTTACTCAATAAGGCAGTTAATTGAAAAGGGCCCTGACTGCCTGGGGGAAATGTGAGGCCACCAAGAAACATAATGGAACTGTCGTCTGTCCTCTCATTGTAGTTCAAGGCCCTAGAAACCTGGGGCAAGTTCACTAAAATTTTCCATATAGGCAAAGATCAAACATTTCTACCGACACTTCTAATTTAGAGGTTACCTCTACTGAATATGCTTTGTCAGATAATTTGAGTTTCAGATCTCTGTAACATAGAGTGTCAGTCAGTAGGGTGGTTGATTCTACTGATTCTGGAGTCAGGCTGCTTGTGTTCAAATGCTGCTTTACCACTTTATGATTTTCTGAATCATTTCATCTCACTGTGCCAATTTCCTCAACTGTTAAATTGAGGTAATAATAGAACCCATTTTATAAAATTATTTGGAAGACTAACAAATGATATATGTAAAATGCTTTGATCAGTGCTTTGTACATAGTATATGTTCAATAAATGTTAACTAATCCTAAGATCAATGCAACAGCTCAATTCATTTTATTACATTCTGGTATTGACATGAGATTTTCATTTTCTTTCCCTCACCTTTAAATTTTAAGACTGATGACTCTACTTTATTAATGCCTGGTCATACTCTTTACATGTAATCTGCCTTTCACACCTCCAGTATACTCAAATTGGTTTTCTGTATTTCACTGCAAGAATTAAAAAGCTATCATGGAGTAATGGAAAGAGCAAGGATTTTGAAATCATACTGGCTTAGGTTTAAACCTCAGTTCTGGAAAATATCTGTGTCCCTGTGGAGTTGCTTAACTGCTTTGAGCCTCAGCTTCCATATCTACAAGATGTACTTCATTTGAATTAAATGAGAAAAGATACCTGGGAAAGTGACTGATACATATTAGATGCTCAGTAAATAGTTTTCTTTCTAGCTTACCTTTTATCCCTAAAGTCAAAGAGTCTGTTCAGTCTTCACTGAAATCTTTATCCACTACAGTGTCATTCCAGCATTTGAATAATTCTTTACATTCTTCATGAAGATCTCAATATTATTCCTTTCATAATATGGACCTTTATTTCCCCACAATGTGTTGAGCATTCTTCCATGACTCCCTTCTACCACTTTAACTTTGATGTTAAACTTTTCTTTCAAATTCCATATCATGCCCACAAATAATTCTCTAATACCCTTCATGTAGGTTTCATCCTCTGATATGACATCAGAATCCAAGGCTTTTTAGATCATTCCATAATCTAGACCATTAAACTAGAACTTCTATAGAGATTCTAACATCCAAAGAGGTACTTTGCTATCATACTTTAGGTCATAAAAATTTCCTAAATATCCTATATTAATATCATTTAAAATTCTTTTTTTAATTTTGTTTTACAATATCTCCCCTGTGATCTGTGTTTCTCTTTATCCTATACAATATTTGGGGATTAATAGTCTAATTTCAGTTGACTCAAAATTGTAAAGGGTCAAATTACTCATCCTGATATTATTAAAAAAGACAAAAACAAAATCCATAAATTTACTCTTCCAGTATCATCAGTCACCCTTTCTCTATAACCCTAAAAACTTGACTTGCCTATTTTTTGACACTGCTGCTGCAGTCACTTTAGATTTATTCTCTCCCCTCAATCTTTAGAACATCTCTCTATGTAATAAACACAAAGATATGATTTCACCCAAGAAACAGCATTCCCCTTTCCCTCTTTCTCACAGTTATTTAAGAATAGTTATCATTAACTTCTTTGCTTTTCTTGCTTCTTGACTAAACTCTGAGTTCCTTGAAAATATGGTCTTAACTATTGTTTGAATCGATATAATGTAATGAAGAAAACATTGCATTGGAATAAAACAGAGCTAAATCCCAGTCTCTACCCTATTACTTTCAAATTTTAAAACTTAAAGTTACTTTACCTTTGGAACATTAGTTCTTCACCTCTGAAACAGATGTGCTACACTCTACATCAGAGTATAAAGACACATGGAAAGTGATGAATAGAATTTGTTCACCTATTATTTACCAACTTTCCTTCCACTATAAAAAACCCGGAAGTAGTTGGTAATAAGCTTTAATTGTAGTGGGCACTCAGGAAGTTTTCAGAGCAAGAATAAATTATAAATATGATCTAAATATTATACATTATTTTAAATATAAAATATAATATAACCTTAATATTTATTTAATATCAATTTAAAAATTGAAATATATAGCATTCATTGGGATAACTCAAAATATGATTATTTCATAAAATTTTTATAATTTCCTGTAAAAATGACCAAAATTTCTGCTGATATTTTAATTTTTCATAGGCAAGCACAGGTATTCCTGAAATGACATTGGAATACAAAAGGGACTGGCTTAGGAAAACTTTCAAGTGGATATTTTTCTACTGAGGTTGTCCATATGCTACATTTTCAAAACTCTTAGTTACTGTCTGAAAATTATCATATTTTAACTGAAATAGTAATACTTCAAAACATCTCTCTGGCCTGGTGTTTTTCTGTACCAGCTGCTATAAGAAAGCCTACATATAGCAAATTTGTAAAAATTTAAATTTATCTTTAATTCAAATGGATGCTAATTTTTCTCAGATATTAGAATGATTTTCTGGAAAAATATCCATTACAAAAATTGATATTATAGAACATAAAATATCTTAATAATTTAATCATTCTCCCAGATGAAATGTAAATCTCTTATACACACACACACACACGCACACACACACACACACATTTTAGCTTCTCAGAAAGCTCCCTGACCAGTTAGTGCATGAACAATTTATATCAAATTTTCAAGAAACATAATTTTCAGACCAATGTGCCAGTCAGGGTATAGTGAATAGCAGGAATTTCTGCCTGAGAACAAAAATCCCATCACTGTAATAGGGGGAAAGTCAGATCTGAAGCACATCTTCTCTAGGGAAAAAGAAATAAAAACTCTACCTTAAATATGTTAGGAATCAGGGATAATTTGACTAGCCATTTAATTAAGTAGAAGAGAATAATCAATTTCTTGAAAGGATAAAATGGCTAAAATAATAAAAGGAAGAGGCTAACAGGCCGATACAGGAAGGATAAGAAACAAGGCAACAATGGTGATCTTAGCAGCAGGAACTCTTCAATATATCTCTAGACTTAAAGTATTGCCATTAGGGTGATTTATCTTCTTGCATTCTTGAGTGACTTCATTTAAAATTCAAATTACCATGAAAAAGATAGGATGAAATTCAACTTGTTTGGATCATGTCTGCTTCCTGAGATTGGGTTCTATTTTTTGCTTTTACTCACTTCTCTTGCCTTGAATGCACAAGATGTTTGCCATCTGGTAATTATCTAGTAAAAGAGTTTAGGGAGGAGGAAACAACTTAGGCCATGTTCCTCGTTACATTCTTCAGCCCAGTGGATTTGAGAACACTGTTCTGAGATTATGGAAATCTGATTAAAAATAAAAAGCATTTTTATTTTCCAATTATCATCACCACTTAGCTTATGATTACTTAAGGAAAACCATAGGAAACATGAGTGGTTAAAGAATAAATTAGGTTTTCCCTAGGATAAAGGGATATTACAAGAGATAGAAGAATGGAACTATAAGAAACTATTAAAAAAATACTCATGGAGGGGGTAATATGTTTGCAAATATAAAAGAACATTGATTGTGAAGAGCAACAATAATAACTATGTCATATGAGCTTTATAACATCTGTAGAAGTACACTGTATAAAAATAGCTCAAAGATCTGACATGGTTTAAACAAGTCTCTAAAGCTTCATGTCTATCCTACCAGATTAATGACCATTCTCATGTGAGTATGTGCAAATTCCTAGTATATTAAGGATAGTCTTCCTTCCTACCTTCCTTCCTTCCTTCCTTCCTTCTTTCCTTCCTTCCTTCCTTTCTCTCTCTCTCTTTCTTTCTTTCTTTGTCTTAAACAGCAGAAATTAATCTTCTTATAATCCTAGATGCCCAAGATATATGTGTTTGGCTTATATATGACTGTCTTCTCCCCGTGTCTTTTTTTTTAATTGAGGTATAGTTGATATACAATCTTCTCTTCTTCACAAAAATTATCATTATTTGCCTTTAAAAATTAATAACACCTTACATATTTGTCCTTTACAGAAATAATATCATTTCTCCAATACACTTTTCCAACATGAATTACATAGAAACATAACTCCAGAGCAATTGTTATAAAAGTATAACTCATTGCTTTTAAGTGCTGAATAGTGTATTACGTATTTGCTAGAATTTATCTAACAGTTCTATTACAGAGAACTATGTTAACTCTTTCCATTGCTCTAGATCTTATTTTATACCCTATAATAATATTTTAAACTGTTTCTCATACAAGTCGTACTTCTTTCCTTTCTTGTTAAATTAATTCTAAGTTTTATAGTTTTTAACAATATTGTGAACAGAGTATTTTTTAAACTTTTATTTCTAATTGATAATGTCTAGTATGGAAAAAAAATTATATCCTGTTACCTTAACAAATTAACTTATTAATAATAGAATATTTTAATATGTTGATAATTATATTATTTCCAAATAAGGATAATTATAACCCCTTTTTTATGATTGTCAATTATTTCATTTTCCTTTCCAATTTTATTACCTAGAAACAGCCAAATAATTTTGAAATAGAATAATGATAATTATCTTCTCTTGTTCCTAAAATTTAATGTAAAACTTTTAGGATTTTTCCCCTTTGTAAATAGGCTTTTATTAAGTATTGAGCCATATTTATATTATTTGCTTAAAATCTGTTTTACTTAAATATTGGTTACAAATAAACATAATACATTTGTAATGCAGCTATAAAAAAGAAAGAGTTATATCTATACCAATTTAAAAAGGGCTGTATTTTATCAGGTGATTTGTTTTCTAGTATGTATTATGAAAGTAAATACCTTCTGTCCTATAATGCACTATATTAATATATTTCCTGATGTTAAACTCTTTCATTCCTGAAATAAATGCTTTTATCCATAGGGTATTTTAGTAGCAATGGAACTAGCATATCCATCATATCTATCGTGAATTATTAAGTTACAAGTTAATATAGAAAAAAGTATCCATTTTTGGATTATTATTAAAACATATGACAAGTACTCCATTAAAAGATATTGTGTTTGCATATTTGATACCATTTAATGAATAACAGATACTTTGATGGTACAGACATTTTGCTTTATACATTTATATCTATATTCTGAATTGAGATGGATCTGGATAATAATTCTGAATATTTTATAAGTTTGCTGATAACACTAAATGAGTTCACATGTATGAAGCACTTAGAACAATGCCTGGGCATAGTAAGCATTAAAACATGTCTGTCTGTTTTCTCCATTCATGTTCAGGTGCTTTGGTGGTGGCCAGGCAGAGGCGGAAGTTTGGGATTCACAAAAAGCAGGACTTTTCCAAGTGAGTAAGACTGAGGGAAAGATGGAAAAATTTGAGAGTATTTGCATGAGTGTAACTATAATTTCCTTCATGGAATCTGTAATAATTTAGATAAGTAGGATAGTGAGAATAGGAAATATATGATGGATGGTGAAAAGGTGTTGGATCAATAGATTTGATGACTTTAATGATATAAAAGATTTTCATATTTGGTGTACTAGAAGGAAACCTGTACTGAAAGTGGCAAGTGTGTGTTTGAGAACAGAATTCTCCAAATCAAGGTAGTGGGGGCAGTGTGATTTTTTGGTGATGATGAAGTTTATCCACAGGAGTAAAATACTTGAGATGAAATAATGGTCACTATCTTTGGAAGTGAGATGATCAACAAAATCAAAATCTCAGATAGTTTATGGATCATTATACACATTGAAATTATCAATAATCATGATAAGACTAATGGTAAAGAAAAAGAGAGTCACCCAGGTGCTGAACTACTTGGTGAATAAGGGAGAACAGTAGGAAATTAGTTCAAAAAAGATAAGGAAAGGGTAGTACTTGGTATAGTCAGAAGAAACATACTTCAAGTACTGAGGTTGATTTTATTATTAATATCCTCACTGTCCTTATTTTTATTTTAACTGGCTTTGCCACATTCTTGAAGTGACATTTAAAGAATCACCACCTGTAATTATATTTTTGTCAGGTCCTTGATGTATTTCTAGGAATATTTCCTTTTTACGTGTTATGGCTATTATTGTTCTGTATAAAAACACTTATAGATTTAAAATTTTTTTCCCTAACTTGTACCTATTATTATTACATAATGTCTTCTTGGGTCCCACTTCGCACTTAATGTTTTGACCTTAAATTTCACATTTTTTGCTGTAATATTGCTACTCAGGTTTTTACCAGTTTCTAAAATATTTACTCATCTCTCAACTTTAACCATGTTTTACCTATTTTAGATTTTTGTTTTATTTCTTATAAAAACATACAGCTGGGATTAATTTCTAATCTATTAATGCAGTCTCTGTATTTAAAGGAATATTTAGTATATTCACAAATGATGTATTAATTAGTATACTTTAATTTATACCTTCTGTCTTGCTTTTTCTTTAATTTCGACTTTGCTGTTTTCTCTTTTTCATTGTTATTAGCTTAGTAACTATTGATTTCTGTTCTGATTAATCAGAAAAATTTTAAAAATTTTCAAGAATTCATTTTAATTTAATTTTATGAATTAATAGACTATATATTTATAACTTTTAAGGTTGTAGCAAAATTGAGTAGAAAATAGTGTTCTTGCATATCTTCTCCCCCACACACACACAGCCTCCATCATCATTAACACACTAGTGTTGTAAATTTGCTATAATCAATAAGCCATCATTGTCACGTCATTATCAGCTAAAGTCCATATTTGCTTAGGCTTCATTCTTTGTGCTGTATAATCTGTGAGTTCAGACAAATGTATAATGACATGTGCCCTCCATTATATTATTATATAGAAGAGTTTTACTGACCTAAAAATCCCTGTGCTCCAACTACTCATCTTTCCTTCCTCTCAACCCTTGACAACCACTGATCTTTTTACATTCTCCATAGTTTTGCTTTTCCAGAATGTCTTCTAGTTGGAATTTTACAATATGTAGCCATTTTAGATTGACATCTACTTAGCAATAGTATTTAAGATAACTCTGTGTCATTTCATGGTTTGATAGCTTCTTTCTTTTTAGTGCTAAGTAACATTCCAATATCTGGATGTGCCAAAGCTTATTTATCCATTCACCTACTGAAGGGTATGTTGGTTGCTTCCAAATTTTGGGTGTTATAAATAAAGCTACTATAAATACAAACATGATGGAGGATGAATGAGAAGTTACTGCTTAATGGATACAGATTTTGGAAGTGGCTGATGAAAATGATCTGGAATTAGATAGTGGTAATGGTTGTACAACATTATGAATATACTTAAAACTACTGAGTTATATATTCTAAAGTGGTAAATCTACCTATGTATCTATCTATCTATCTATCTACCTACCTACAGAAAGAGGAGGGAGGAAGTGGGGGCAGAGAGAGAAAGAGAGAGGGAGAGAGAGAATGAACTAGATATTCTGCTTCTAGCATAAGTGGGATAACCAATATCAAGTTAACATCATCACTGAAAGCAACTACAAAACTGAAGTTAAAAAAAAGAAAGAACTATTTCATGGGATTATATAACAGCTAATATGGTTGTAACTTGAACATCTGTTCATCACAGATACCATTAAAAGACAATCTAAAAAGTAAAATATAGTATTTGCAACTATATATTTGTACATGTGCATACACACAAATGACAGATGATTCATCTGACAAATAACTCTGAATGAGAATATATAAGAACTGCTAAAAATCACTAAGATAAAGACAGACAACTCAATATAAAAATAGCAAAAAATTTGAACAGATACTTTACAAGAGAAGATATCCAAATGGCAAATAAGCACATGAAAATTAGTATCACTAATTGTCAGAGATATGGCCATTAAAACCACTTTGTAATAACTCTACACCCAACAAATTGGCAAAAATAAAGAGCCAAAATGGCAAGAGTTGGAAAGAATGTGGAGTAACTGGAATTCTAATATAATGTTCTTTGGAATGTAAGCTGGTGTAGCTATTTTGGAAAATTCTATGGAAGAGTATACTAAGGATGAATATGTGCATGACTCTTGACTTAGCAATTCTTCTAGGTATACACCCACAAGAAATGCATGCATATGTTCACTTCTAGAAATGTATAAGCATGTACATGTTCATAGAAGCATTAACCTTAAGATTCCAAAACAAGAAATGCATTAAATCTCTACCAACAGTAGAGATATACTGGTAAGATATACAGGTAAATTGTAGGATCTTCATACAATGGAATGCAGAGTAACAAAAGGGAATAAACTACTACTACATGTAACAATAAGGATGTGTCTCTAGGAGACCTTCAAGATGGCAGAGGAGTAAGACGTGGAGATCACCTTCCTCCCCCAAAATACATCAGAAATACGTCTACATGTTGAACAACTCCTACAGAACACCTACTGAATGCTGGCAGAAGACCTCAGACTTCCCAAAATGCAAGAAACTCCCCACATTCCTGGGTAGGGCATAAGAAAAAAGAAAAAAACAGACACAAAAGAATAGGGACAGGACCTGCACCACTGGGAGAGAGCTGTGAAGGAGGACAAGTTTGCACACACTAGGAAGCCCCTTCACTGGCAGAGATGGGGCAGGGGGGCGTGGAACGTGGGAGTGGGTGGTCGAGCAAGCAACAGGGGTCCAGGGAGCAAAGCAAAAAGACTCCGTCACAGAGGATCGGTGCCCACCAACACTCACCAGCCTGAGAGGCTGGTCTGCCCACACGCTGGGGTGGGTGGGGGCTGGGAGCTGAGGCTCCGGCATTGGAGTTCAGATTCCAGGGAGGGGACTGGGGTTGGCTGCGTGAACACAGCCTGAAGGGGGGTAGTGTTCCACAGCTAGCTGGGAGGGAGTCTGGGAGAAATGTCTGGACCTGCCTAAAAGGCAAGAGACAATTGTTTAGGGGTGCACAAGGAGAAGGGATTCAGAGTACCACCTAAACAAGCTCCAGAGATGGGAGGGAGCCATGGCTATCAGCATGGACACGAGACAGGCATGAAATGCTAAGAATGCTGCTACAGTCACCAAGAAGCCTGTGTGCAAACACAGGTCACTATCCACACATCCCCTACCAGGAGCCTGTGCAGCCTGCCACTGCCAGGGTCCTGTGATCCAGGGATCACTTGCCAGGGAGAACACACTGTGCGCCTCAGGCTGTTGCAATGTCATGCTGGCCTCTGCTGCCACAGGCTCGCCCTGCATTCCGAACTTCTCCCTCCCCCCTGCCTGAGTGAGCCAGAGACCCCTAATTAGCTACTACTTTAACCCCATTCTGTCTGCGCGGGGAACAGATTCCTTCAAGCAACCTACAAGCAGAGGTGGGGCCACATCCAAAGCTGAACCCCAGGAGCTGTGTGAACAAACAAGAGAAATGGAAATTTCTCCCAGCAGCCTCAGGAGCAGCAGATTAAATCTCCACAATCAACTTGATGTACCCTGCATCTGTGGAACACCTGAATAGACAATGAATCACACCAAAACTGACTGGTTTCTGCTTTTATGTTTATTTTAGTATTTAGAGTTTATTATGATTGGTAGATTTGTTTATTGATTTGGTTGCTGTCTTCCTTTTTTTGATTTTTATATATAGATATATATTTTTTCTTCATGTTTCTCTTTTTGTTAGTGTCTATGTGTATGCTTCTTTGTGTGAGTTTGTCTGTATACCTTTGCTTTTACCATTTATCCTAGGGTTCTGTCTGTTCATTTTTTGCTTTTTTTTTTTTTTAGTATAGTTTTTAGCATTTGTTATCATTGCTGGATTTGTTTCTTGGTTTGGTTGCTCTCTTCTTTCTTTCCTTCTTTTTTCTTTTATTACTTTTTAAGTTTTTAATTTTTTATTTGAATAACTTTACTTCTTTTTATTTTCTTTCTTTCCTTCTTCCTTTCTTTCCTTCTTTCCTTCTTTCTTGCTTTGTTTCTTTCTTTATTTTCTTTCTTTCTTTCTTTCTTTCTTTCTTTCTTTTCTCCCTTATCTTCTGAGCCGTGTGGCTGACAGGGTCTTGGTGCTCTGGCTGGATGTCAGGCCTGTGCCTCTGAGGTGGGAGTTCTGAGTTCAGGATGTTGGTCCACCACAGACCTCCCAGCTCCATGTAATATCAAACAGTGAGATCTCTCCCAGAGATCTCCATTTCAATGCTAAGACCCAGCTCCACTCATCAACTAGCAAGCTACAGTGCTGGACACCCTATGCCAAACGACTAGCAAGACAGGAGCACAAACACACCCATTTTCAGAGAGGCTACTTAAATCATAATAAGGTCACAGAAACCCCAAAACACACTACAGTACGTGGTCTTGCCCACCAGAAAGATAAGATCCAGCCTCATAAACCAAAGCAGACGAACCAGTCCCCTCCATCAGGAAGCCTACACAACACACTGAACCAACCTTAGCTGCTGGGGGCAGACATCAAAAACAATGGGAACTACCAACCTGCAGCCTGTGAAAAGGAGACCCCAAACACAGTGAGTTAAGCAGAATGAGAAGACAGAGAAACACACAGCAGATGAAGGAGCAAGGTAAAAACCCACCAGACCAAACAAATGAAGAGAAAATAGATAGTCTACCTGAAAAAGAATTCAGAGTAATGATAGTAAAGATGATCCAAAATCTTAGAATAGAATGGAGAAAACACAAGAAATGTTTAACAAGCACCAAGAAGAACTATGGAGGAAACAAACAATGATGAATAATACAATAAATGAAATTAAGAATTCTCTAGAAGGAATCAATAGCAGAATAACTTAGGCAGAAAAATGGAAAAATGACCTGGAAGATAAAATAGTGGAAATAACTACTGCAGAGCGGAATAAAGAAAAAAGAATGAAAAGAAATCAGGACAGTGTCAAAGACCTCTGGATCAGAATTAAACACACCAACATTCGAATCATAGGGGTCCCAGAAGAAGAAGGGAAAAAGAAAGGAACTGTGAAAATATTTGAAGAGATGATAGTTGAAAACTTCCCTAATATAGGACAGGAAATAGTTAACCAAGTCCAGGAAGCACAGAGAGTCCCATACAGGATAAATCCAAGGAGAAACATGCCAAGATACATATTAATCAAACTATCAAAAATTAAATACAAAGAAAAACTATTAAAAGCAGCAAGGGAAAAACAACAAATAACATACAAGGGAAAAAAAAAAGAAAATATACAAGGGAATCCCCATAAGGTTAACAGCTGATCTTTCAGCAGATACTCTGCAAGCCAGAAGGGAGTGACAGGTCATATTTAAAGTGATAAAGGGAAAAACTTACAACCAAGATTACTCTACTCAGCAAGGATCTCATTCAGATTCAACGGAGAAATTAAAATCTTTACAGACAAGCAAAAGCTAAGAGAATTAAGCACCACTAAACCAGCTTTACAAGAAATGCTAAAGGAACTTCTCTAGGCAGGAAACACAAGAGAAAGAAAAGACCTACAATAACAACCCCCCCCAAAAAAAAGTAAATGGTAATAGGAACATACATATCGATAATTACCTTATAAATACATTAAATGCTCCAATCAAAAGACATAGACTGGCTGAATGGATACAAAAACAAGACCCAGACATATGCTATCTAAAAGAGACCCACTTCAGAACTAGGGAAACTTACAGACTGAAAGTGAGGGGATGGAAAAAGATATTCCATGCAAATGAAAATAAAAGAAAGCTGGAATAGCAATTCTCATATCAGACAAAATGACTTTAAAATAAAGACTATTAGAACAGACAAAGAAGGACACTACCTAATGATCAAGGGATCAATCCAAGAAGAAGATATAACAATTGTAAAGATTTATGCACCCAACATAGGAGCACCTCAATACATAAGGCAAATGCTAAGAGCCATAAAAGGGGAAATTGACAGTAACACAATCATAGTAGGGGAATTTAACACCCCACTTTCACTAATGGACAGATCATCCAAAATGAAAATAAATAAGGAAACACAAGCTTTAAATGATACATTAAACAAGATGGACTTAAATGATATTTATAGGAAATTCCATCCATAAACAACAGAATACAATTACTTCTCAATTGCTCATGGAACATTCTCCAGGATAGATCATGTCTTGGGTCACTAATCAAGCCTTAGTAAATTTAAGAAAATTGAAATCATATCAAGTATCTTTTCCAACCACAATGCTATGAGACTAGATATCAATTACAGGAAAAAATCTGTAAAAAATACAAACACATGGAAGTTAAAAAATACAGTACTTAATAACCAAGAGACCACTGAAAAATCAAAGAGGAAATCAAAAAATACCTAGAAACAAATACAATGAAAACAGATGACCCAAAACCTATGGGATGCAGGAAAAGCAGTTCTAAGAGGGAATATTATAGCAATAAAATCCTATCTCAGGAAACAAGAAATATCTCAAATAAACAACCTAACCTTACACCTAAAGCAATTAGAGAAAGAAGAACAAAAAAACTCAAAGTTAGCAGAACAAAAGAAATCATAAACATCAGATCAGAAACAAATGAAAAAGAAATGAGGGAAACAATAACAAAGCTCATTAAAAGTAAAACCTGGTTCTTTGAGAAAATAAACAAAATTGATAAACCATTAACCAGACTCATCAAGAAAAAAAGGGAGAAGACTCAAATCAATAGAATTAGAAATGAAAAAGGAGAAGTAATAACTGACACTGCAGAAGTACAAAGGATCATGAGAGATTACTACAAGCCACTATATGCCAATAAAATGGACAACCTGGAAGAAATGGATAAATTATTTGAAAAGCACAACCTTACAAGACTGAACCAGTAACAAATAGAAAATATAAACAGACCAGTCACAAGCACTGAAATTGAGACTGTGGTTAAAAATCTCCAAACAAACAAAAGCCCAGGACCACATGGCTTCACGGGCGAATTCTATCAAACATTTAGAGAAGATCTAACACCTATCCTTCTCAAATTCTTCCAAAACATAGCAGAGGGGGGAACACACCCGAACTCATTCTGTGAGACCACCATCATCCTGACACCAAAACTAGAAAAAATGCCACAAAAAAGCAAACTACAGACCAATATCACTGATGAACATAGAGGGAAAAATCCTCAACAAAATACTAACAGAGTCCAACAGCACATTAAAAGGATCATACACCATGATCAAGTGGGATTTATCCCAGGAATTCAAGGATACTTCAATATACAAAAATAAATCAATGTGAAAAACCATATTAACAAACTGAAGGATAAAAACTATATGATCATTTCAATAGATGCAGAAAAAGCTTTCAACAAAATTCAACCCCCATTTATGATAAAAAACCCTCCAGAAAGTAGGCATAGAGGGAACTTACCTCAACATATTAATGGTCATATATGAAAAACCCACAGCCAACATCATTCTCAATGGTAAAAAACTGAAACCATTTCTTCTAATATCAGGAACCCGACAAGGTTGTCCAATCTCAGCACTATTATTCAACATAGTTTTGGAAGATTTAGCCACAGCAATCAGTAAAGGAAAAGAAAGAAAAGGAATCCAAATCGGAAAAGAAGAAGTAAAGCTGTCACTGTTTGCAGATGACATGATACTATACATAGAGAATTCTAAAGATGCTACCAGAAAACTACCAGAGCTAATCAATGAATCTGGCAGACTAGCAAGATACAAAATTAGTGTACAGAAATCTCTTGCATTCCTATACACTAATGATGAAAAATCTGAAAGAGAAATTAATGGAACACTCCCATTTACCACTGCAACAAAAAGAGTAAAATACCTAGGAATAAACCTACCTAAGGAGACAAAAGACATGTAGCCAGAAAACTATAAGACCCTGATGAAAGAATTTAAAGATGATACCAACAGATGGAGAGATATACCATGTTCTTGGATTGGAAGAACCAACATTAGGAAAATGACTATACTACCCAAAGCACTCTACAGATTCAGTGCAATCCCTATCAAACTAACAATGGCAGTTTCCACAGAATTAGCACAAAAAATTTCACAATGTGTATGGAAACACAAAAGACCCTGAATAGTCAAAGAAATCTTGAGAAAGAAAACCAAAGCTGGAGAAATCATGGTTCCTGACTTCAGACTATACTACAAAGCTACAGTAATCAAGACAGTATGGTACTGGTACAAAAAGATAAATACAGATCAATGGAACAGGATGGAAAGCCCAGAGATAAACCCATGCACATATGGTCACCTTATTTTTGATAAAGGAGATAAGAATATACAGTGGAGAAAAGACAGACTCTTCAATAAGTGATGCTGGGAAAACTGGACAGCTACATGTAAAAGATTGAATTTAGGACACTTCCTAACACCGTTTACAAAATAAACTCAAAATGGATTAAAGACCTAAAAATAAGGCCAGACAGTATAACACTCTTAGAGGAAAACATAGGCAGAACACTCTGTGACATAAATCACAGCAGGATCCTTTTTGACCCACCTTCTAGAGAAATGGAAATTAAAACAAAAATAAACAAATGAGCCCTAATGAAACTTAAAAGCTTTTGCACAGTAAGGAAGCCATGAACAAGATGGCAAGACAACACTCAGAATGAGAAAATATTTGAAAATGAAGCAACTGACAAAGGACTAATCTCCAAAATTTACAAGCAGCTCATGCAGCTCAATATCAAAAAAAAAAAAAATCCTAAAATGGGCAAAAGACCTAAATAGACAGTTCTCCAAAGAAGATATACAGATTACCAACAAACGCATGAATGAATGCTCACCATCACTAATCTTAGAGAAATGCAAATCAAAACTACAATGAGGTATCACCTCACACCAGTCAGAATGGCCCTCATCAAAAAATGTGCAAACCATAAATTCTGGAGAGGGTGAGGAGAAAAGGGAACTTTCTTGCACTGTTGGTGGGAATGTAAATTGATACAGCTACTATGGAGAACAGTATGGTGTGTCCTTAAAAAACTAAAAATAGAGCTATTAGATGACATAGCAATACCACTACTGGGCATATACCCTGGGAAAACCATAATTCAAAAAGAGTCATGTACCCCAATGTTCATTGCAGCTCTATTTACAATGGCCAGGACATGGAAGCAACCTAAGTGTCCATTGACAGATGAATGGATAAAGAAGATGTGGCACATATATACAATGGAATATTACTCGGCCATAAAAAGAAATGAAATTGAGTCATTTGTAGTGAGGTGGATGTAGCTAGAGACTGTCATACAGAGTGAACAAGTCAGAAAGAGAAAAATAAATACTGTATGCTAACACATATATATGGAATCTAAAAAAAAAAAACGGTTCTGAAGATCTTATGTGCAGGACAGGAATAAGGACGCAGATGCAGAGAATGGACTTGAGGACACGGGGATGGGGAAGGGTAAGATGGGACGAAGTGAGAGTGTGGCATGGACTTATATATACGCTACCAAAAATAAAATAGATAGCTAGTGGGAAGCAGCCGAATAGCACAGGGAGATCTGCTCCGTGCTTTGTGATCACCTAGAGGGGTGGGATAGGTAGGGTGGGAGGGAGACACAAGACGGAGGATATATGGGGATATATGTGTATGTATAACTGATTCACTTTGTTATAAAGCCAAAACTAACACACCATTGTAAAGCAATTATACTCCAAGAAAGATATTAAAAAAAAAAAAAGTACTGTGAATATATAACATTTCTAAATATTTTTGGTCAGATTCCATAGAATTTCAATTTAGAAAGTAATATTTTAGAGAAATATAAAGAAAAAAATACCCTAAAATCAGTCAATAATATAATATTCTCTGAAAAAATAAAAATGATAAATCATATCAATAATAATAAAATTAATAAATAGATTTTATATATATGAGTATTTAAAATGTGATTAATTTGCCCAAGAAGAAATCAAAGAGTTATTTTTCATATTATTAAGACAAGAAAATATTAAGAAATGAAAAAGAACAAAAAGGAAAGAAATTAAAATGGACTGTTAAAAAATAAATAAAAAGAAGAAAAAGAAAATAAATCATGAGTCAAGAATAAACTCAGACAAATAGAAAAAGCAATAATACTATAGCAAACAAAATAATGGGATGTAGCAGACATATATATGTAAAGAAAAGTTATAATCCTAAATGTTTTAAATATAGAAAAAAGAATACTTCAAATCCAACATAGTAAAAAATATCAAAAATAAAGTAGAATAATTACAATAGCAAAAAAGACATGGGTAATTTAGAAAAAAATAAAATAGCACAAATGGAAAATTCAGAAAATGAGTCCTCTAAAGACCAAAAATATTAGACATATTTCTTACAGATAAAATCATGGATAAATAAAGTCACAAATACATGGCAATATCAATAAGTAATGTGATATAGCTGTATAGATTAAATGCATTAAAAAACAAAAGATGATTATGTCAGTTTGCTAATTAATTTGAAAATCATAATAAACTGTAGAATATTCTAATAAAATATAATTGATCAAAGATGAATTAGTTCTTTGATAGATAAACTTTAATTCTATCATAACTAGATCAGAATAACAACCAACAGAACAGAAAATTGTCTTTCAACATCCCTATATGATACTGAGTCCAAACTGTTTTATATGAGATTTCCATAACATTTTTAGGCAATAGATTAACCCTACAATATTAAAATTTCTTGAGCACACAGAACAGTTAAAACTATTTCTCATTGCATTTTTGAACTCAGCATACACCTTATAAGCTTTCGGAGGGAAACATTTTTAAAAAACACAGACAAAACACTGCATAATATACTTGTGATTTAATTAAGTATCATTTAAAAATTAAATATACCAGGATCAACTTGTGTTTATCCTTAAAATTCAAAGTTGATCCAATTAGGAAACTCATTAGCTACAAATTAGACTAAAACAAGCTAAAAATAGAGATTTGATCAAATTCAACATTCACTCCTAGCAAAACAACAAAAGCAGAACAGGCTATTGCTCCAACATAATAAAATTAGCATTGTATCAAACAAAAGCCATAGTCATGGTTAATGTTTAAATATTCCACTGACAAAAGCATTTCTATAAGAAGTCAAGAACATGACTTAGGAAGCTCTCTATCACCCTAAAACAATGACAAAAGAAAGTAAAATCATAAAGTAAATATTGAAAAACAAGAGAAAACATTTTAATGTTGTATAGTTGATTGCCTAACAGGAAATTAAAAATATTAGTCCATTTCAAAGTATTTTAAATGCAACTTTCCTAAATAAAAGAAATAATCATCTATATAAGGTGATAATAAATCATCTCTTTAGCAAAAGTTGCTCAAAGTAAATAATAAATTTAATGACATCTATAAATGTTCTGTATAAAGAAAAAAGGAATTTAACTGATGGACAAAATAATTTAAATAAGTGTAATGGTATAGCAGGCCCCTTGAGAATACTCAATATTGTCAAACATGTATTGCTTCTCATATTAGCCTATTAATCTATTTATTAGATTTTTAATGAAAATTTTTATTAGATTTTAGAACTGAAAAATAATGTTTCTTAAGTTCATCTTGGAGTATAATATATAGACTCATGTAAGAAAGGGTGATTTATCATATATTAAAATAGGCTGTAATTTTACAATTCAATCAATGGGTACAATTATTATGAAGTTATATAGTATACAATAAATATATTAAATTTTAAATTAGAAACATATTCAAACATAAAATATGTGGCATTTTTTTCCCAGTGAGTAAAGGACAAATGTGTATCTCATACTTAATGCCAGAGCAAAATTCAGATATGTTCAATATTTAATATGAAAAAGTCCATATAGGCAGATAATTAAGTAATCATCAGATGCAAAAGAAAGTGTAAAACAAAGAAATCATTTTGCTATATAAAATACAAAAAAAAAGCAATCCACATGATGAAAGACCATAATTATTAAAAGAGGGAAAAACATCAGGAAAACCATTTGTAACAAATGTAATAAACATGGGCTTAATATCATAAACATATAAAAATATTCCTACAAAAATATGAAAAATTTAATTCCCCCAATTTTATAATTCACTAATTTTATAGTTCACTAGGTATATATTATGATAGCAAGTTGAAATACAAAAACTAATGTATTCATGAAAACATATCTCACTATGTTAATAATATTAAATATATTATTTAATGACTACATATTAATAAATAGGTAGTAAATAACAAGGGAAATCTAAGAGGAAGCTGAACTTCAATAAGGGATATGCTTTAATAAATTTTCTTACATCTAAGGTAACACTATAAAAGTAATAGAAATAGTATGCATTTTACAATGAAAGTAATTTCATAACAGTACATGTGCAGAAAATATTAAAAATGTAAAATTTTGTAAAGTAAATTTATATACAACTTAGTCATAGAAAACTCTGTAAGAAAGTGTACAAATATTATATACTGTGCATGTATAATATATAATATAATATAATAAAATATAATAATAGCTATCATTGGTTGGTAGAATAACATTTATCTCTGGCTGGTGGAAATATTATATAATCTCATTTTTATTATGTCTTTTCTACATTGTTTAAATAATAGGTTACTTTTATATTTTTAAATGAAGTTCTTATCATCCAGGTATGCTGGCTGATCTGCACAACTATCTAAGTAGAATGCCTAAATGGAGCCTTGTGTGACTTGTGAAAAATATCCTTTACAGACACTTTATATTACAAAGCTACAGTCAAACAGCCAGGAATTCAATCCACTCATTCTAAGTCTTAGCCTCATGCTCTTTCCATTATATCTGTATACACATACATGTTGCAAGACCAATTATGTGGGGTGCTGTCTTTGTAGTGATGACACCAGCCTGAGCCTGGAGGAAGGGACTATCTCTGTCAAGTCTGTAGCTGGGGACTTGACGTCTGGAAGAGGAAAAAATATCTCAAAGAAGATGACTATTGAAAGAAGTAATTAAACATTTTTGAAGACCTAGATGCTAATTTCACAAATGTCCTTATGATTCACCATGTGCCCCAGCTAAAGTAATTGTTAATGTGAGCTTGGTTAGGCTCACAATTAGGCTCATTAACAATTAGCAAAGGCTAATAATAGATTCAAACTAGTGGAGGTAACATTACCACTGCTGTCATTGATGTGAAGTTAGAAATTAGCATAAACAATAATATGGGTCCCTTTTTCTGTGCACAGAGTGTTACCCCTCTGGCTGGAATTAACGTTTCCATGATGTGTGGGTATTAATTGGGATAGAGATTGACAATACTTTCTTTTTCACATATAAGACCTCGTAAGTTTTAACACTAGGTAAACTTTGTTCAAAATGAAGTTTGTAAAACGAAAATAAAATAAATTTCCTAGTATTGGGTCATAAGAAATCTTTATTTACTGAGCAATATAGCATTTAAACAAGCTCATGGGAAATCATACAAATCCTAATATGAGGTGCTAATATGAATGTTTCTATGTTAATAAAAAAATTATATAAAGTCTTGACTTTAGAACTTGTGTGCAAGTAATATTAACATCAGACTATGATTATTGTAGCATGAATTTAGAAGGTAAGAATAATAGAAATTTTTTTTTTTTTTTTTTTTTTTGCGGTACGCGGACCTCTTACTGTTGTGGCCTCTCCCGTTGAGGAGCACAGGCTCCGGATGCACAGGCTCAGCGGCCATGGCTCATGGGCCCAGCCGCTCTGTGGCATGTGGGATCCTCCCAGACCGGGGCACGAACCCGTGTCCCCTGCATCGGCAGGCAGACTCTCAACCACTGCGCCACCAGGGAAGCCCTAAAATTTTTCTTTTTAAAATTGACTTAAAATGTTTCTAGCTACAGAAAATATATATCCAATACAGAAAATTTGCGATATCTAACGGCATAGTAAGACTCACTTTTGATCAAAACCCCACAGAAGTATAACACTTAATATTCTTTTCATTTGCTTCCAGCTGTCTCTTTCATCCCTCCCTCCTTTTTTTCCTTCCTCTCTTATTCTTTCTCTGTTTGTGTCTTTTTGTCCCTTTCATCTTCATTCTCTTTTATGTATCAACCAATCTTCATCAATCTAGCTTCCTATCTTTCAACCTATTTATAGTTAAGATTGTATGGCCTATGTGGCATTTGGTTTTGCTTTCCTGTTTAAAAAACAATCAATTTATGATCATTTTTCAACGTATTTAAATATTTGTTATAAACACAATCTCAAATGGCTTTATGATATTTCATAGTAAGAAGTGCTTCCTTAAATTATACCATTAACAGTGGCCTGAAATCCTTTACACAGATGTTTTTAAGCTGCTTCTCGTCCTTGTTGCTATAGAACAATGTCAGAATTTTTGTCTTCCAAATGATTTATAAATATTGCACACATTCACAAGAGGGTATTTAGAATTTAGATTAATTTTCTGAATATATACTGAAATATTACTCAACACGTAATTTAGTGTGTGTTAAGTTTGCATGTGTGTGTATTTAGAAAGCTCAGATATTCTGAAAGAGGCACCTCTTTCATGGAAAGATCATATTTAGTTATTATACATTTAAGAAATTATGAAGATCAATATAACACATACCTAATTTCATTATTTTCAGCTATTTTCCCTAAAACTCTTCCAAATTGACTGTGCCTACCTGATCTCAATCAGAGACATAAAAAAAAAAGAAAAACAATAGACCAAATTATATGAACCTGGTAGAGTTATTGTGAAATGAAACAGCTAATATAAACTACATGTTTTTCTCAAATTCTTATTCGCTGAGTAAAAGTTGTTACACTATCAGAAACAAAATCATCTATGAGGTATTAGCTAAAGAAATACTATAGCCATGGGTTATTTCCAATTCAACACTAAAATAAAGAGTTTGAGACAGAAAATTGGTGCTCCAGAGTAACCTGAAAATGAAGGCTGTTGAACCAATACTTAGAACCATAATAGTCATGTCTGGGGAATTCTAGACATTCTTTAGCTGTTTTCTGGAGTTCAGAGTAATCAGTCTAAGCAATCTCGCTTGCTTTGCCTACTGTACAATGGTTGTGCCTGAAGTTTTTTCTTTTTTTTCCATCTATGGCTCAAGATTAAAAAGTACCAGACCGTGAAAGAACACTACAGTGTTAGAGTTCATATTGCTGTAATTTCTCTTTGCTTTGTGTTGTGAATTCTCTTGCCTTTTGTTCTTTCTTTTTTTTTCCCTTTTTATTAATGAAGTCTGAATCAGTTATTGCTGCATAAAGAGTAGGCCACTGACATGAACATCAAGAAAATTGTGATTTAGTGTAGTAATAATGCATTGAACTTGGGTGGCACTTTTCCTTACAATATTTCATGAACATTAATCACCTTCACACTTCCCCATCAGGCAGATCAGCTCTCCCTGTTTCACAGCAGGGAAGTCTGACAAAGAGGCAAAGTGCTATGCCGAGAATTGTCAAATTTATTAAGAACCAAAATGAAAACAGAACCCAGAGTTTCTCAATAATAAAACCACAGTATTGGTAACTTAGATGCCTGTATGATTTTTCTAGGTAAGCTCTCAGCTAAGCAGAGAGCATACTTATTAACAGATTCAAGAATGGGGAACAAAAGGTCCAGAAGATCATATAATACTAATCCTTATGTCATGACATAAATATCTGTAAAGAGGTGCAAGCAATTTTTTCAGAGGTCAATATTCTCTGAATTAATTTACATTTATTCCTTTTTTGAAGGGGACGTAGAGCTGGTGTGTGTTTAAAAAGAGCCTCCTCCCTACCAAAGCAATATTGACCATATACTCTGTCTCTATCTCAGAAAAGAAATTCTAATGTGATATAATTGAATTTCAGAGACTCACTTAGAAGGTGTACCTGGCCTTACAGCTTTTAATGGAACATAACAAAAATTTAAAATATTTTGAGTATCCTTCTTGTGACTATTTCTGAGTGATTTTTAATAAGTTGTTTTGTGCTTTTCTCTCTCTCTCTTTTTTCAATATCCTTTAACCCCAAACTACTTGGAACACACCTGTATTTGAACAAGTCGGTTGTATTTCATCTTTTAGGAAAGGAGAATGCACACCATGGGGAACTATGGGAGTCCCACTAAGTGGGTGTTAGAAAAGATTTAGATTATCTGAGCTTTGATTAAGTGATTTGGGGGAAGGATTCAAGGAAGAGCTTATTCTGGATGCAGTGCTTTCACGAAGTAAGGACAGTTCTATGACTGGGTCTCTTCAGACATTTTATCTAAAAGAAGGATAGATGATAGCAAGTCTAACACTGTGATTGTAAAGAAGTAACAGTCACTCATATTAGCCAGGTTAGGGAAATGTTTAGTCATTTTTCTAAATGTGCTCTTCTCCTTGTTGTGCCTACAATTTAGACAGTGTTCATGTTTAACCTGAATACACACTTTGTTAATAAGTGGTCTTGTTTTTGTCTAAATGTATCATAAGCCTAGTGTAGCCTTGTCTCATAGTGATGTTTTGTGAAATTGTTTATGTCCATCAGAAGAACACCAAGGCCAAGTTGTGAGGGCCAGGTCAGCTCATAGCAACACTAAGGCCCAGCTGATATTACCAGGCCGGTTCCTGGATTTCAGGGACCGCCATTCACCTTCTTACATTGTTACTACACAATCCCAGGCCTGAAGAAGATAAACTATAATATCAAGCAGGCACTAGATGAGCAATAAAGGAAGGCAAAAGAAAGGAAGTGGCTTAAATTACACTATAGTATAGATTACAGAAGACATCAGGCCTCACAAATAGCCAGTCAATTTTACCAACAGAGGGGACTATGTTTGTGTTTGGAACAAAAGCCAGCTATCGACATGAGCAACATTCATTTGACTTCAAGAAAAATGAAGAGACAGACAGACAGAGAGATAGAAAGAGGAAGAAGGACAGAAAGAGGGAGAGAATTTATCCAGGAACCTAGGTCTAAGCAGGATTCAGAGAATCTGATTCTGGTCATATAAAGACCAGATTTTCCCACAGAAATTAAGAAGCCTGTGTAATTCTCATCTATACATATAACAAATGACAAAGCAAAAGTACATGTATTTTATTGGTGAAACATTGAATTTCCACTCAATATTCAGATATGACACTTTTTGTATATATTTAAACATTTGTATTTGTTATTCCACCATGCATTCATAGTATTAATTCATTCCACAAAAATGTTACCAACGACACATGACATATGAAATGGAGTGGATATTGCATGATGCAGTTAAACATGATTCCTGCCCTTTCAGAGCTTACATTGAATGTGAAATATACATATTTTAAAAGGAATTTGAGAAACCTTAAAGAAAAGACTACTTGCTAGAATGGGCTGCTGTTTACTTCCCACATTTCAATCTTGAAGAAGTCAAAAAGGAGAGATGTGAATGGATTTAGGGAAAATAAAAACCCATATTAATAGTAAAAAAAAATCCTGAGGCTTTCAAAATTCATTTGTGACTTGTTGAGGGAGGAAAACTGCAGAGCAGGGCAAGGGACAGAATACCATAGTTATGGAAATGGTTTGGTTATGACCATATGTTTGACCTCTTTCCTAGCATCATTGTGCTCAGCAGGGCAACACCAGGAAACCAGAGATTCTCAGGAGAGATGAGTAGATAATAATAGATGATGCTAGGCACCACCCCATTCCCTACACACTCGTACCTACACACCAAAGCTAAAAGACCATGACAAAAAAAGACAAAAACTCTTGGAAAAGAGCAATATCAAGAGTGAAAGTTCAAGAAGTTACCATGGGGGAGTGGTGAGATTGAGGTCAGGGAGTGCAACAGCCAATAGAGGTGGCTCTGCTCTATGTACTCACCATAAAAACACTCACAACATGCACGTGCACACACACATACATATATGCTTAAACTCACCAAGAGGGGAAAAAAGTTAGGCCCAAAGCATTGAAATCTCTCTTCAGTGTATATATTTTCAGCCAAAATACTTGATAGCCCCAGGGAAATAGAAGTTGACAGGCAGAAAATTACCACACTTATCATGAAATAAATAAGTAGCTGGTCAACTTTTACAAGTATCAAGAGAATTAATAGGGCCTCCCTGGTGGCGCAGTGGTTGAGAGTCCGCCTGCCGATGCAGGGGATGCGGGTTCGTGCCCCGGTCTGGGAGGATCCCATGTGCCGCGGAGCGGCTGGGCCCGTGAGCCATGGCCGCTGGGCCTGCGCGTCCGGAGCCTGTGCTCCGCAACGGGAGAGGCCACAACAGTGAGAGGCCTGCATACCGCAAAAAAAAAAAGAAAAAAAAAAAAAAGAGAGAATTAATAGAAGAAACAGAGGGAAATAATAAATATTTAACATAAATGTAATAGAAATCTCAGAGAGATAGAAATTATAGGTAACATTGACCATAGAAATCATAGGCAACATTGACCATTAATACATAGCTATGAAATGAATAAGGAATAGTTATAGATAAGAAATAATTGAATGAACTAGAATAACAAAATGAAAAAATGTTCAATGCAAGTAAATATATATATGTGCATCAGAAAGGTAGACTAAAAAATAAACAATAAATTAAATAAGAAACATAGAAATTGACATATTAACATCTATGTAACTGGAATCCCAAAGAAAAGAAAATAGCAAATGTAGGAGGAAGGATATTTGAAAAAAAAATAATCACTGCAAATTTCCAAAAATGTATAATGATGAATCTCAGATTGAAAAGATGCATGGAGAGCTAACCAGATACATGAAAAAATCCTACACCTAGACACTTCACAATGAAAATTAATAAAACAAAAGGATAATTAAATTTTACTGTAAAATATTCCAAAAAGGATTATCTAAAAAGAACAATAAATATATTGACATCATATTTGAAAAATCTACATTGGAATAAAAAAGAAAATGGAGTAATATTTTTAAAGTAGAAAAGAGAAAGAATCTGAAACATAATTTTTTTTAATTTTAAGATAAGCAATTATTAAATGTGAGAACACAATAAAGCTATTCTGAGGTTTATAAAACTACCAAAGTTTAGCTATACAAAGAATTATTTTTTAAATATTATTGGAGGAAATATCCTAAATAGAAGTAAATCCAGAAGAAAGCAGTGACATATACAGTTAGTAACAGCAAATAAATGCATAGTTTATTTTCCAAAATACCCAGTAGAAAATTAAAATGTTTTTAAAAAAATTTTCCCTCACAGTTTTAATTTTTTTTAACAAAGCAAAAATAATAATAGGATTTAAGTAAATGCATCGTTATTCTATGATATTTTTAGGACATAGAATTTGTTAGAAATCCATTCACATAAATATTGCACTGGGGTCATTTTTCTTTTCATTTCAAAAAATCTTATTACACTCTGCTTTGTATATATATTTAAATGAAATCTATGTTTACATTTACTTTGTTAAGTGAGAGAATCCTTGTTACTGATAATAAAATAATGCTCATGCCAGTGAACCATCACATGCTTCAGATTCAGAGAGTTATTCATCAGAATTCTTATAGTTATTCTTCTACTTAAAAGTGTCCCTTAAAGTGGTGTCCAAATTTTAAAATATTTTTATCAACTTCTTACTCTGTCTTATTTGTGCTTGGTTCTGGACACTAAACACTCACAAAACTCGGAGATTACTTCCCAAGGAGAGATCCTATACAGACGTTATTAATTCTTGGAGAAATATTGAAGTATAGTTTTATTTTTAAATAGTTTTGAAAGGAAAACAAGAAATTTTCTACATTAAAAATAAATGCATGTTTCATGAAGCACTTGAAGATACTTTCTCTTACTTACAAACCTTAGATATAAAAATAATATTTATGCTATTTAAATCACAAGCTCAGCCCCCCATAAGGGCTACATTGATATGCATTAATTAGATTTGTTTGGAAAATGAGAGGGAGAGAAGAACAGATCCAATTAGGAATTCCAAGACTTATTTTTTAAGCAAACTTGTTAAGTTTTGGTTATTACCGTTTTTCAACAATGGAAATCAATATATTGAACAAATATATATTTAAAATAGGAAGTGTGTCCTTAAAAGTACTTTTATTCCATAAGACATCCAATAAACGAAGTATATACTTGAATTCTACTGTGGGGTTTTGACTTTATACATTTCCACTATGAGATTAATACAAGTCCAAAATTTCAACCAAGCTCTTTCCAGTACTTTCTAACTTCCCTTAATCTTTCTTCATACAACTATTGCTATCTGTGATCATAGGAGAAAATTCAGGAAATTTTTAAGTAGTATCTTTCCATCTATTGCAAACCAGTCATAATGTTCCATGCAGAACAGACAGAGGTGGCCCAGAGCCAGAAAATCCTGACATTTAAAAGGTCCTGACACTATTCATAGATTCGTACCCAGTTACAAAACAAGGATAGTTCACTCTCACAATGAGGCTATTATGCAGCTGTGTAGCACAACTCTGTTTCAGATTATTTTCTCTTTGACAGAATGACTCGAAAGGTCAAGACTTTGCCATTAATTTCCACCCTATACTTTGAAATGGACTCTTTTCAGCCATTTATTATGATTATTCATTAGGAAATTCTCTATATTATTGGAAAGATGTGCCCTTTGATTAAAAATAGTTTGAGGTACTGATTATTAAATAATGTGTCTATTAACATCACCTTTTAAATTTATTTTTAAATCTATACATCTGTCTTCGTATATGTATGGCTTCCATCTTGAATTGGAGTATTAGAAATGCACCTCTGTATCTTCTCATCTGGTCATCATTAAATGTATCATTAAAAGAATTGCATTTGTTTGTTACATATATCAGTAGTAGTGTATCTGTCTATATTTATGAGTACCATGTGATAAGTATTAGGTTCAACTAATTTATCTAATTGAAACAATTCAACTATGAAAAATGCAAATAAGAGAAATGTACTTGAACTAGCCAGGACCTAAAGATAATGCACAATAAGGATACAGAGCTATCCCAGAGAATCTCAGGACAGAGATCCCAGACCTCAGGTCTGGATTAGGCTATGACCTCACATGATTATTTCCATGATCTCCATGATTTCCATGATTTCCATTGCAGTTATTAAATACTGCAATTTGGACTCAGTCTCTGGTTTTGTAAGTCATAGTCTAGTGTCATTCCAGTATAAAATTAGGATTAATTTAAAACAGTCACAAACTTCATGGGTATTGTATATAACTGAAATATATATCTCCTGAATAGCCCATTCAAATTTTTTTTTCCTCTTGAATTAAGTTCTTAAACAAAGATATGCACTCATATCAAGAAACCCAAAAGGACAATGGTGGATTTAATGTCATTAAATAACAATTATGATGAACGTTTGTAGACTTTTTCTGAATGTGTTTATGCCTACCGGTACAGGTGCACTGTAAATACTAAGGTAGCTATAGCTATCATAGTTCCTTATATGAGTGTTATGTGAAATAATAAGTGTGCCTCTAAGAGGAGAAGCACAAACATCATACACATACATAGCCAAACATTTACAAGCCTGTGTTGGCCTGTGTGTAGGGCAATGTCTCAGGGTGAGATAAAATGCTGAATAACCTATACTGTAGAAGAATGACCGAATAATCATCTGTTTAACATAGCTCCTCAACATTAGACAAGCAAATTTCTTTATAGTTATATCTGAAAACATAGCTGTTTTTGAATGCCTAACTAGTTCCTCTTCTATGACAACATGTGATGAATTGGAAGTAACTATGTAAAGAGTATGTTGCAGACATGGTGTTTTTTCTAATGAAATCATATCTAGTTGACAAATCCCATTCCAATAAATATAACAAATGAAATTTCTGTTTAACATTTCAAATGATATATGTGCTTCATCTTTCTCTGGTCAATCCTTATTATGGAAGTTTGAATGATGTGCCACTGAAGATAGGACCAGAAAAAGTAGAGGTTCCAAGTCTCAGCAAAACTTTGAAAATTGGATGTTATTTTCACATATTCCTACATGCTATAAGAAATTCATAGCAGAGGGAAAGAGAGAGAGAAAGAGAAAGACAGATAAATAACACTTTTTCCTAATTTCACCAGGTAAGAGTAAATACTGTCATCTCCTGTAAATGAGGTGTTCTTCTCTATGGCAGTTTTTATTTGCTATCTTATGTTTTATACTTCAGAACATACTTTATTTTAGCTCAGTTTTCCCATCAAACCTAAGGTCTTTAAGGTCAAAATAAGACTTAATTTTCTTTGTAACTGCTGCAGTACCTGACTCACTGGGTGTTCAGCAAACTGTGCCATTGGAGATTTCATGGATTATCATGCACAGCCCCAAATAGATATGCTGTTCCAACAAAGAGGAAAGGGCAGTAGAGCAGAGCTTGACAATAGAAAAAGCTACCTCCCTATATGCCTCCCTATATGCAATAAACTATCGGTGGAGCAAAAATTATGCAGACCTGGAGGGACATAGTGGCATGCTTCAGAAAGTTTGCTATTCTGGGAACAAGAAATGGTACTTGGAAAATTTTTTTTTTTTTTTTTTTTTCTTTTTGTGGTATGCGGGCCTCTCACTGTCGTGGCCTCTCCCGTTGCGGAGCACAGGCTCCGGATGCGCAGGCCCAGCGGCCATGGCTCACGGGCGCAGCCGCTCCGCGGCATATGGGATCCTCCCAGATCGGGGCACGAACCCGTATCCCCTGCATCGGCAGGCGGACTCTCAACCACTGCGCCACCAGGGAGGCCCTTGGAAAATTTTTAAAAGGAAAAGTACAGTGTCTGCTTTTCCCCCCCTTTTGGATAATGTGTGGTGATTAGTAAACTTGAAAGTAATAAAATGTTCAGGTCATTCAACAAATATTTCACATGTGATTCTATAGATGCCTTAACATAAGGGTTAAAACATTTCTGGAACTCCCTAGACAAAATCGTAAAGAATTGGCTGTCAGTAGGCTTTGCCTGTATGTGAGAAGGTAGAGTATTGATGGGGAAGAATAATAAAAAGCAACAGAGATCAAAAATTTCTAAATGGATTTTGAGAAGATATCAAATGCAGTGTATTTACATATTTCTTAGAAAATAATACAAATAGTCTAGTTAGTTCAGTCTGGCTGAGCTTACGATGTGTCTAATGTGGACTTGCTTTTTTGCCTGGAAAGTCAATTTTCTCCTCATTTAGAAAGCACGTTGGCTAAAGGAACAGAGAATTGCAGATTCACAGGTTGTATTGAAAATGGGGTTTATTAACTTCACATTTTCTCAGTAGAAAGCCTTTCTCCTGTTGTGAAAAGAATAAAATCCAATACATACTCTGAAAGCACTTTTTACAAGCCTCCACTATGGGTCCTTAATTTGTGTTGGAGAGAAATTGAGTTTTGTATTGGAAAATGTTACTAGAATGCATTCAGTTTCTACATTTCCTATGCTTTGATCTGGAAATGTAAGATATATAATGTATTAACTAAATCTAATACTAGATCATATATGTATGTTTTAAAATTTGAAGCCATTTTATTTCAAAATCACATATATGTGAATCATAGAAATCAAACCATGGATAAAGGAAAACACAGAATATGGTTCAACTGAAAGTAAATCCATCTGATTAAAAATAGTGAGGATACTTTTCAGATGCCTCCAAATATGTTAGTTTCTATCTTAACAATGGGAATTTAGGTCTGGTGAACTTATATATTTCATTTATCCTTAAAGACATATTACTTGTAGTTAACAAGTAAATGAGAAAGGCTAACTGAAACACTAGACCTGCTCTCTGATATTTGAATCCTATTACTTGAAGAGCATTGTTTTTCTAAGTGCAGTACACACAATGCTTTTAGGAGATAATTAATAGTTGTGTTCCTTTTTTTTTTTAAGTTGAAAACATAAAATCAGCATTAAGAACCACTGACTTCATAGATATGCTACTCAAAAAGAAGCTAAATTTATTTAAGCAATATTTAAAGAAATTTCTATCTGTCTCATCTATTCTTTTCTTACTTTTTCTTGCCCTTTGTTTTGAGATAATCAAGTTTTGTTTTCTTTTTAATCATTCTACATTATCTCCTCTATTGGATTTTTTAGCTATACTTTCTTGAACATTTTTTTTAGAATTTGGACACTAAAATTTATGACAGTCAACATTAATATGAATATTAGATCACTTTACTAAAAATATAAGACTTTATAACTGATTAATTCCATTTATTCCTTTATACCTCTACATGCTATTGGACATATTTTATAACTCCCACCATATATTGCTATTAAGTTTGCCTTAAACATTCAATAGTATTTTAATAATAATTTCTATTTATCCACATATTTACTGTTTCCATGGGTCTTTTCTACAGACCCAGGCTTCTGTCTGAGATTATTGCCTTTCAAAATAAGACATTTCTATTGTAATTTTGTAGTACAACAAATTTTCTAGGCTTATGTATGTTTAAAATGTCTTTATTTCACCTTCAATTTTAAAGAAGATGCTAGATATAGTATACTAGTTTGATTTATTTTCTTTTATCACTTTAAAAATGTTACATTGTCTTCTGGCTCCATTGTATCTGATATGAGGGATGCCAAATGCTTTTCTTTTTTTCTTTTTTTCCTTCTGAGTGCATTGTGTATATTTTTCATGACTGCTTAAAAAAATTTTTTTTTGCTAACTTTTGGATTTCAGCAGCTTACCTATGTTGCATGTAGTGGTGGCTTTCTCTATGTTTTTCTGTTTGGAATTCATTAAGTCCTTGGATCAGTCAGTCACTTAACATCTTTCATCAATTTTAGAAAATATTCTGCCCTTTATTTTCTCTCCTCTCCTGGAATGCCAGTCATATCTAGATTCGGTAGTACGATGTTTCCACACAGGTCTCAGATACTTTAATCTTTTTTAAAATTATTTTTTTTTCTTACTATACTTTAGTCTGTACGATTTCTACTTACTTTATTTTACAAATTTTCTCTTCTTCCATGTCGTCTTCTATTATTTCCATCAAAAAAATTCTTTATTTTATTTTATTTTATTTATTTATTTATTTATTTATTTTGCGGTACGCAGGCCTCTCCCTGTTGTGGCCTCTCCTGTTGTGGAGCACAGGCTCTGGATGCACAGGCTCAGCGGCCATGGCTCATGGGCCCAGCCATTCTGTGGCATGTGGGATCTTCCTGGACCGGGGCACAAACCCATGTCCCCTGCATCGGCAGGTGGACTCTCAAACACTGCGCCACCAGGGAAGCCCAAATTCTTTATTTTAGATACTTTATGTCATTTAATTTTTTATTTTGTTCCTTATTTAGAGTTTCCTTTCATTTCTTGATTTTCCCCATCTGTTTTTCAGGGTTCACAACACTGTGCATTCTGCTGTCTAGTATCTGAAAGGAGTCACTTCATATGTTTTGTCAAAATTAGAATTGTTCAGAGCAGGAGGGTAACTCTATTACTAACTCTGTTGTCACAGTCAAACCGAGGAGTTAACATGAATTAACTCTTGTGCTTTATTTAACTTTTAGTTATTCTCTTATAGGCTCCAGAGAGTTTGCTGTTCTTGTCTTTTATTGATTCTAGTTCAAATTATTATCATGTATTATTATAGTTAATATGCTTTCATTAATTTTCAAAAATATGATTGTTTACTTTCTGGTTTTAAAAATCTCTTGTATTTTTCATTTTAGATTTTTCTCCTAAATTGTACCATGTTTGTTTTTTTTTTTGTTCTGAGTATGATATATTTTATTTACTTTATCATCAGCAGTTAAGTTCAATTAAAACTTTTAACAGGCTTCCCTGGTGGCACAGTGGTTGAGAGTCCGCCTGCTGATGCAGGGGACATGGGTTCGTGCCCCAGTCCAAGAAGATCCCGCATGCCTCAGAGTGGCTAGGCCTGTGAGCCATGGCCACTGAGCCTGCATGTCTGGAGACTGTGCTCTGCAACAGGAGAGGCCACAACAGTGAGAGGCATGCATACCGCAAAAACAAAACAAAACAAAATAAAAAAAACAAAAAAAACCTTATAACATATAGAACATATAATGATAGCTATTACCTGAACAAAAAAATAAATTGGAAAAATCAGAACCTGAGAAATATGAACAACTATTACAAATGATCTAATATTCATGTCACTGCAGTCTCAAAAGGAGATAAGAAAGAGAATGGGACTGAAAATTTTTTCAAAGAAATAATGGCTTAAAATTTCCCAAATTTGGCCTTAAAACCCCCAAACAATAGATTCAAAAACTGAGAAATCTGCACATAGCATAAACTAAAAGATATCCACATCAAGACCTCTCCTACTCAAAATTCTGAAAACTAAACACAAAGAAAAAACTCTTGAAAATGACCAGAAAAAAACAATGCGTTACATATAGTGAAAAACAATTTGAATGCGAGCTGATTTCTCATCAAAAGCCATGGAGACCAGCAAGAAATAGCACAGTGTTTTTCAAATGCTGATAAAAACAAAACAAAACAAAACTGTTAACACAGAAGCCTATATCCAGTGAAATTATTCTTAAATTATGAAGGGAAAATTGAGACAATCTTAGATGAAGGCAAACCAAGATAAATTATCAAGTTCTCTAAGAAGAAAAAAAAATGATAAGAGGAGGAATCTTGGAAAGAAGAAAAATGATGATAAGAGCAAAAATATGGTTAAATACAATAGATTTCCTTCTATTAAATTTTTTAAAATGTGTTTGGTGGGGCTTCCATTGTGGCGCAGTGGTTGAGAGTCCGCCTGCTGATGCAGGGGACGCGGGTTCGTGCCCCGGTCCGGGAGGATCCCACATGGCGCGGAGCGGCTGGGCCCGTGGGCCGTGGCCACTGAGCCTGCGCGTCCGGAGCCTGTGCTCCACAGTGGGAGAGGCCACAACAGTGGGAGGCCTGCGTACAGCAAAAAAAAAAAAAAAAATGTGTTTGGTGGTTGAAACAAAAATCATATCACTGTCTAATGTAGTTTGGAACATATGGGAAACACTAAAGAAATCAAAGAAGATCTAAATAAATGGAGAGATGCATCATGTTTATGGATTCGAAGACTCATTCTAGAGATGATGTTAATTCTTCCCAACATGGTATACAAGTTTAACACAATTTATATGAAAATCACAGCAAAATGTTTGGTATATAAAGACAGAATTATTCCAAAATTTATATGGAACGTAAATGAACTATAATAGCTAAAACAAGTTTTAAAAAGAAGAATTAGGGCCTCCCTGGTGGCGCAAGTGGTTGAGAGTCCGCCTGCCGATGCAGGGGATATGGGTTCGTGCCCCGGTCTTGGAGGATCCCATATGCCGCGGAGCGGCTGGGCCCGTGAGCCATGGCCGCTGAGCCTGCGCGTCCGGAGCCTGCGCGTCCGGAGCCTGTGCTCCGCAACGGGGGAGGCCACAACAGTGAGAGGCCCGCATACCGCAAAAAAAAAAAAAAAAAAGAAGAATTAAATGGAAGCAGTCATTCTACCTGTTTCTAAAAGTAACTATGTGGCTACAGTATTATGTTGTATTGTTTGAGGCATAGACACATAGATCATTTGAACAGAATAGAGCACCCTGAAAGAGACCCATACAAATACTGCCAACTGGCTCATGACAAAGTTGCAAAAGTAAGTCTATTGAAGAAGAGCAGCATTTTCCATTAATAGTACTTGAGCAATGGGATATTATCCATGGAGAGAAGGGAAATGAGCTTTACTTAAATCTCATACATTATACAAAAATTAACTTAAAATGGATCATATATTTAAATATAAATTGTAATGCTCTAAAACTTTTAGAACATAACACAGAAGAAAGTCTTTAGGACTTATGAATCAGTGAAGAGTTCTTAGACATGCAATTAAAAGCATGATCCATAAAAGAAAAGTCAATAAATTGTAATTTATCAAAATTCCTGATTTTTGCTTTGCAAAATACTCTGTTCAGATGATCAAAAACACATTATAGGTTGCAAGAAAATATTTGCAAAGCATGTATTTTTTTTTTTTTTTTTTTTTGGCTGTGTTGGGTCTTCATTTCTGTGCGAGGGCTTTCTCTAGTTGCGGCAAGCGGGGGCCACTCTTCATCGCAGTGCACAGGCCTCTCACTATCACGGCCTCTCTTGTTGTGGAGCACAGGCTCCAGACTCGCAGGCTCAGTAGTTGTGGCTCACAGGCCTAGTTGCTCCACGGCATGTGGGATCTTCCCAGACCAGGGCTCAAACCCGTGTCCCCTGCATTGGCAGGCAGATTCTCAACCACTGCACCACCAGGGAAGCCCCAAAGCATGTATTTATGACTCATGAGTCCTTACAAAAACTTATACTGGGAATATAAAAAGAACCCTCAAAATTCAGTAGTGAAAAAGAAAAGATCCAATTAGAACTTGGGAAAAAACACATGAAGAGATGTTTAACCAAAGAGGATATATAGATTGCAAGTAAAGAAAAATAAGTCTGTTAAGAGATTTTCAACATCACTAGACATTAGACTAAAAATACAAAGATGATCATTACAAGTTGTTATTATACATTTTTTGTTTCATTTATTTAGATTTAACATATAAGTGATATCATATGATATTTGTCTTTCTCTTACTTCACTTAGTATGATAATCTCTATGTCCTTTCATGTTGCTGCAAATGACACTATCTTATTCTTTTTTATGGCTGAGTAATATTCCATTGTATATATATATACCACTTCTTTATCCATTCATTTGTTGATGGACATTTAGGTTGCTTCCATGTATTGGCTATTATAAATACTGCTGCAATGAACATTGGGGTGCATGTATATTTTTGAATTATGGTTTTCTCAGGACATATGCCCAGGAGTGGGATTGTAGGATCATAGGGTAGCTCTACTTTTAGCTTTTTGAGGAACCTCCATACTGTTCTCCATAGTGGCTGTACCAATTTACATTCCCACCAACAGTGTAGGAGGATCCCTTTTCTCCACACCCTCTCCAACATTTATTGTTTGTAGACTTTTTGATGATGGCCATTCTGACTGGTGAGGTGGCCCCTCATTGTAGTTTTGATTTGCCTTTCTCTACTAATTAGTGATGTTGAGCATCTTTTCATGTGCCTGTTTGCCATCTGTATATCTTCCTTGGAGAAATGTCTGTTTAGGTCTTCTGCCCATTTTTTGATTGGGTTGTTTTTTGGGTTTTTTTTTTTTTTTGATGTTGAGCTGCATGAGCTATTTGTATATTTTGGAGATTAATCCCTTGTTGGCTGCATCCTTTGCAAATATTTTCTTCTATTCTGTAGGTTGTCCTTGAGTATGATATTATCTGTGTGTTTGTCATATATGGCCTTTATTATGTTGAGGTAGGTTCCCTCTATGTCCACTTTCTTGAGGGTTTTTATTCTAAGTGGATGTTAAATTTTACCAGAACTTTTTCTGCATCTGTTGAAATGATCATATGGTTTTTATTCTTCAATTTGTTAATGTGATGTATCACACTGTTACATATCTTTTGGAACAGCTGAAAGAAATAAAGACAAAAACAAAAGAATACACGTTTTTTTCAAGTGCACATGGAATATTCTCCAGGATAGATCACCTGCTAGGACAGAAAACAAGTCTCAACAAATTTAAGAGGATAGATATTATATCAAGCATTTTTTCCAAGTTTTTTCTAAACTATTTAGAAATCAATTAGAAGAAGAAAAATGGGAAAATCAGAAACCCTTGGAGACAAAACAACATGCTACCAAACAACCAATGGGTCAATGAAGAAATCAAAGAGGCAGTCACAAAATAACTTGAAAGAAATGAAAATAGAAACACAACTTTCCAAAAACTATGGGATACAGCAAAAGCAGTTCTAAGAGGAAAGTTTATAGTGATACAGGATTACCACAAAAAAACAAGAAAAATCTTGAATAAACAGTCTAACCTTACACCTAAAGGAGCTATATAAAAGCAAACAAAGTCCAAAGTCAGTGGAGGGAAGAACATAATAAAGATAAGAGTGGGGAAAAACAAAAGAGAGACCAAAAAAGCAATAGAAAAGATCAATGAAACCAAGAGCTGTTTTTTTTTAAAGATAAACAAAATAGATAAACCTTTAGCCAGGCTCATGAAGAAGAAAAGAGAGAGGAACCAAATAAATAAAATAAGAATTGAATGAGGAGAAATAAAAACTGATAACCACAGAGATACAAAAAATTCATAATAGAATACTATGAAGAGCTTTATGCTAACAAATTGGACAACCTAGAATAAATGGACAAATTTCTAGAAACATACAACCTTCCAAAACTGAATCAGGAAGAAAGAGAGAATCTGAACAGACCAATGAGTAGTAGGGAAGTTGAATTTGTAATAAAAAAACTCCCAGAAAACAAAAGTCCAGGACTGGATGGCTTCACAGGCTAATTGCACAAAACATATAAAGAAGAACCAATACCTACCCTTCTCAAAATATTCCAAAAATTGAAGAGGTTGCAACACTCCCAAATCCATTCTATAAACACCATTACTAAGATACCAAAACCAGAAAAAGACACCACAAAAAAAGAAAATTACAGGCCGATATATTATAGGCCATATATATATATATATATATATATATATATATATATATATATATATATACATATATATATATATACACACACACACACACACACACACACACACATATACATACATACTATATATGTGTATCTATGTAGATATACACAGTGAAATATTACTCAGTCATAAAAAAAGAATGATATTCTGCCATTTGAAACAAAGTGGAATGACCTAGAGAGTATTATGCTTACTGAAAAAGTCAGACAGAGAAAGACAGTCTATGTTATCACTTATATGTAGAATCTAATAAATAAAACAAAAAAAACTTATATAACAAAACAGAAACATATTCACAGATATAGAGAACAAACTAGTGATTACCAGTGGGGAGAGGAAGGGGGATGGGTGATATAGGGTATGGGATTAAGAGACACAAACTACTATGTATAAAATAAATAAGAAACAAGAATATATTGTACAGCACAGGGAAATGTAGCCATTATTTTACGTTAAACGGACTATAATCTACAAAAACATTGAATCACTATATTGTACACCTGAAACTAATGTGATATTGTAAATCAACTATACTTCAATAAAAATACATAACATGAGGAGCTAGCAAAGACGGAGAGAACCTGAGTCTCTCATATATTTCAAGTGAGCATATAAAATGGTATAGCTACTCTGAATAATAGTTTGCCAGTTTCTTAAAAAATAAGCATACACTTACCATTCAGCCTGCACATTTATCTAAGAGAAATGAAAAACTGTGTCCATACAAATCTGTACATGGTTGTTCATAGAAGTTTTATTTATAAAACTGGAAACAACTAAAATGTTTCCTCAATAGGTGAATGTTTAAAGAATGTTAAAACAATGTTTAAAGAAATATGGTGATACAATTAGTAGACTTTTCCCACATTTTAACATTTTTACCACTTCTCTCCAAATCAATGGAAATATTTTAAGAAGTTGAGTAATACAATTACTAAAATATTTAAGAAGAAACTGGCCTGGAAATGTGAGGCTCACATCAAATTTGAAGGTGTTTGTTTTCAGAAATGTTAACATGAAGTCATTTAAATTATAATGATATAAGAAAGTATGCATTTTGAAACCCTAATCATAAAAAGGGCTCTCACAACTTCTGGATTCTAAAAATAATATTTCAAAGCCCCAAGTAGTCTCTCAAATATCCATGATCAGTAGATATCAACATACATATGTGCTCTATAGTATATATGAATAAATGAAAGAAGACTAATTCAGACTTGTCTAATCTCAAAAGGAGACTTTTTAAACTTCTAAGGTAAAATGGAATACAAGATTTTTTGTGTGTACATACCATGTTAGATAAAGAAATGCAAAATATAGAGAAAAAAAGTAACAACACTGTTTGTAGAATATAACATGGTTCAACTATGTTGGAGAATAATTCAGCATAACCTAGTAAAGATGAGGATGGGCAATACCTATGATTTATGCTTATATTATTTCCTGTGCACATGTCAAGAATTAAACCATTGCAATAAGACATCCACAGAAATAATCATGACTCTACTGTTAATAATAATAACTACAAAAACAAACAAGTTAACCAAAACCTACAGAAAACACTAAAAAAATAAAACCCACAAAAACTAAGCTAAATAATAAATACAACAAGAAGAATAGAAACAGCCCAAGTTTCCATAAAAAAGAGAATGGTTACATTTGATATTTATGTACCATTTACTACCTGAAAGCAGAGGGGAAAAAAATGAAATACAGCCATGTACATCAATATGAATGGATCTCAACCACATGATATTAAACAACATAAGCCAACTGAAGAAGAATACATGCAATATAACCCAGCGTGTACAAGCTTCAGAAAGACGAAAAATAATTAAACACTATGTTGTCCAGGAATGCGTAAATACATTATACATATAAAGTAAAGCAAGGAAATGATGAGCAAAGGATTCAGAATAGCAGGTACATCTGGGGAAAAATGGGAAAATTTAACCTGGGGACAGGGAGATGGGTAGGAAGTGAAGTAGAAGTAATTAAAGGCATTGGTAATTTAAAAAATTTAAGCCATATATAGATATTTATTTCCTTATTAATCTTTAAATCAAGTTTTTTTCCACTTGTGATCAATATCACAATTTTTTTAATGCAACTTTCAGAGCAGCCAAAGAAGCCCAACATTTTTAGCCAGCTTGAGTTAAGACTATGTCTCTTCCCTAGAAGCCTGCTAAAGGTTGCAACTCAGAACAAATTCTTATCGTCTCTTAGAAATCACAACCATTTTTAGGTATAGTATTTAAGAAAGTAAACTCTGCAGCGTGGTGTCAAGTCAGTATGATAAAGCCTGAATTACAAGTTCAAAGGATACAACTGTTCATTTCACGTTATGCAATGCTGGCTAGAACCAATATTATGTTAATTATAGCTTTAGTCCAGGTTTTCCTCCTTCACTTCCTGCTCTATGAAACATTTCCTTATTTTTCTTACTTTCTTTACTAGACTTGTTTTAATGGGGTAAGTATAAGCTTTTGAATCTCAACTTCCCTGATTTTTTTGTTGTTGTTGCAATTAAAGTCTCTGAGCCACAATTTAATTATCATTAAAATAGATAATAACACATACCTCATAGTGTATTTTTGCAATTAAAATAATATAAAACTTTCTAGCATAACACCTAGAAATTAGGAGATATTAAATAGAATTTAGCTCTCCTTGCATTCTTTTTCCTATTTCAGTTTCAGGTTTACCCTTTTGGCTAGACCTGCAAGAGTGCTCTGACTAGTTCCTTTCTTTCTTTCTTTCTTTCTTTCTTTCTTTCTTTCTTTCTTCCTTCCTTCCTTTCTTTCTTTCTTTCTTCTTTCTTTCTTTCTTTTTCTTTTTCATTTGCACTTCATCTATCCCTTAGTATCCCTGATCCAGATCTTCACTTTCTAAAATATTTTTTCTTCCTTTTATTCTTAATCTACCCATTTTTTCAATGACTTTACATAATAAAGATTTATTTTTGACTCACAGCATAATCAACCCTAGTTCAATGTACTCATTTTTAAAATGGCATTCTGTCTCTTATTTTTTTTTTTTCCCAAACCTGTTTTGTTCTGAACTCAAACCTGCTCACCTGACCAATAGGTCAAAATTTCTTCATCATCGCTGTGGCTATGTTGGCAGGTGCTCTCATGAGTCACATATAAGATTAATATGTAAAGAAACCCTCATTTATCCTTTCCTCTAAATTATTGCAGTCATTCTCCCGTGACCATTGCCAGCTTGAACACACAAAAATCCATAATGTAGGTACAAAATAATTTTTATACAATTAGTTTTGGGGGGGCAAAACTTTACATTTTATTCACTGAAAATATGTCATAAGAAATTCTAGGATCAGTGTACTGTCTACACTTAGCAGAGATCCTATTTCAGTATTGATTGTTGTTACATCTTAAGACTAGATGGATTATTTCTCCCCACAAAAAGCATACTCAAATTACCAAAAACATTAATCTTTCTGTGGGCATAGGAAGAGTCAAGATTTTCCTCCATGTTTAAAATTCAGGAGGGACACCTTCTAAACCTTCCACATAGTTTAAAATTAGCCAGCAGTATATTTTTGCATATTAGTACTCTCATATACCAGTATTGTAAATACATATAAAATGTGTTCTGTTGGTATTTAATTACTTCTGTTCATAACAGATCTCTGACGTCCATTATAGATAGTTTATATTTGTGATACATCATTATCTTGACACATACTGAGACAATCACTTGTGTTTACAGGCTTCCCAGGCTTATTCAAACTTAATGGGTAATAAGCAGCAGAAGAAACTCAATATTTTTGAAACTCACAGATATTGAGCATAAAAAGTACATTTGATTTTGTCCATAGAGCTCCCCAAATTTCTGTTATATAAGAAGGTGGAAAATTACAATGGGAAGAAAGACAAAGAACAAGTTAGGTAGCTATGATATGGCACCCTGCCAAATAGTTATGATAAGTCTGTACTGCTGCAATAAATGAAACAGCATCTGCATTGTACAGAAGCAATTAAGGAGTGGTTCCCTAGGCTACTTTAGTCAACACTATTTTGAAGAGGCAAAATAATATCTAGGATCACTCTCACTAAAAGAACCCCAAAGTTAATGGGATGTGTTATTAATACTACATATGTAGGGTTTTTACTTTAAAAAAAAATCTTGCTTGAAAAAAATTGTATTTTCTTTCTCACTTGACATGATCAGAAAGGATTATGGCTCAGAAAGCAGACATCAAAATGAGATCATATAAAAACAAGTGAAATAAGGTATTAAATATTTAATTGATATTCAGACTTACTCAGTGTTAGTTCAATTTTGGTTTTATGTGTGAATTCCAACCAAAAAACTTTTTTTTTTTTTTTTTTTTTTTTTTTTTTGCGGTATGCGGGCCTCTCACTGTTGTGGCCTCCCCCGTTGCGGAGCACAGGCTCCGGACGCGCAGGCTCCGGACGCGCAGGCTCAGCGGTCATGGCTCACGGGCCCAGCCGCTCCGCGGCATATGGGATCCTCCCAGACCGGGGCACGAACCCGTATCCCCTGCATCGGCAGGCGGACTCTCAACCACTTGTGCCATCAGGGAGGCCCCAAAAAACATTTTTTAAAATCAAAAATTTGAAAACTAATATTGGTACTAGCTTCTCTCATTAGATTAAGATTTTATCAATTTATTCTTTGCTTTCATACATTTCTATGTGACCAAAAATACTTATATAATACAAGTGACATGTCTGGGCTTCTTTTGCATTGTTTTATTTTATTCGATCATGAAATGGAATCCTGTCATGGGAAAGAGTTAATCAGAGTTTGTGAACACCACATACCTAAGCATAGCAAATATACAAAAAGTAACATAATAAGGTTTCTACTCCTTGGAGATTCATGTTCCTTTAAGAAAATGAAAGAACAGGAAAGAAAACCAAAACAAAACAAAACTGGAGAACCATATGTGCAGTATACAAAATTGATATGTGGAAATCTGTTGCTTTTCTATACACCAACAGCAAACTATCAGAAAGGGAATTTTAGAAAACAGTTCTATTTACAATTGCATCAAAGAGAATAAATTACCTAGAAATAAATATGACCAAAGAGGTAAAAGACTTGTACTTAGAAAACTATATGACACTGATGAAAGAAATTTAAGACAACACAAGTAGAAAAGATATATCATACACATGGATTGGAAGAATTAATATTGTTAAAATGACCATACTCCTCAAGATAATCTACAGATTAAATTTAATCCTTATCAAAATACCAATGGCATTTTTCATGGAACTAGAACAAATAATTCTAAAATTTGTATGAAAACACAAAAGACTCTGAATAGCCAAAACAATCTTGAGAGAGAAGAAAAAGCTGGAGATATAAACTCCTTGATTTCAAACTACTACAAAGCTACAGTAATCAAAACAGTATAGTACTGGCACAAAAATAGATACATAGATCAATGGAACAGAATAGAGAGATAGGAAATAAACCCCAAACTTATATGGTTAATTAAGGCAAGAATGTACAATGCGGAAAAAGCCTCTTCAATAATGGTGTTGGGAAAACTAGATAGTACATGCAAAAGAATAAAACCGGATGACTTTCTCATACAATATACAAAAATAAACTGAAATGGATTAAAAACTTAAATGTAAGAGCATAAACCATAAAACTCCTAGAAGAAAATATAGACAGGACATTCTTTGACATTAGAATTAGCAATATATTTCAGATATGTCACTTCAGTCCAGGGTAACAAAAGCAAAAATAACAAATGGTATTAAATCAAACTAAAAGCCTTTGCACTGTGAAGGAAACTATCAACAAAATGAAAAGGCAGTCTTCTGGATAGGAGAAGATATTTGCAAATGATATGTTCAATAAGAGGTTAATAGTCAAAATATACAAAGAACTCCTACAACTCAACATCAAAACAAACATCCAGATTTGTAAAATGAACAGAGGACCTGAATGGACATTTTTCCAAAGACAAACAGATGACCAACAGACACATGAAAAGATGCTCAACATCACTAATCATCAGTGAAAGGCAAATCAAAACTACAGTGTGATACCACCTCACACCTGGCAGAATGGCTATCATCAAAAGACAACAAGTAACAAGTGCTGTTGAGGATATGGAGAAAAGGGAACCCTCATACACTCTTGGTGGGATTATAGATTGTTGCAGCCACAATGGCAAACATTATGAAGGTTCCTCAAAAATTAAAAATAAAGTTGCTGTGACCCAAAGAGAAAAAAAATAAAACACTAATTCAAAAAAATGGATGTACTTCAATGTTCACTGCGGCATTATTTACAATAGCTAAGACATGGAAGCAACCAAATATCCATTGATAGATGAATGGATAAAGAAAATGTGACATATGTATAAATATTACTCAACCATAAAAAAAGAAATATTGACATTTGCAATAACATGGATAGATCTAGAGGATATTATTCTAAGTGAAATAAGTCAGACAGAGAAAGACAAATACTACATGACTTCACTTATATGTGAAATCTGAAAAATGAAACAAACCAATAAACTAAACAAAAGAAAGACTCATAGATACAGAGAACAATTGGTGGTTGCCAGCAGGGAAGGGGATAGGGGACTGGGTAAAATAGGTGTAGGGGATTAAGAGGTGCAAATATCCAATTTTATAATAAATAAGTTGGAGATGAATATATAGCATAAGCAATATGGTCAATAGTATTGTAATAACTTTGTATGAGGAAAGATGGTTACTGGACCTATCATGGTAATCATTTCATAATGTATGCAAATGTCAAATTATTATGTAGTACACTTGAAACTAACATAATATTGCACAAAAAATATATTTATATTTTAGAAAAGGAATATTTTTTAGGTTGAAATAATATAATCAATTGATAATTATTTTACTTTAATGATAAACTTAGGTTACCATGCACTTAATTTAATCGCTTTCAACATAATTCACCTAACAACTGTTAAAAATAACACACATAATTCCTATAGCTAATCTAATCATGACTCCATCCTCAGTCCATTATGGTGTTTCCTTATTGAAAGCAAATGCTTCATAACCTACAAATAACTCTTTTGGTGATGTTGTTGCTGTTCTCTAGTATTTTGAATGGAAATTGGTTTAATGGGTACTGGACTTTTTCTTCATTCATTTCTTTCTTCATATAGACTCCATGGACATTTTACTAATTTGAGCATCTCTTTTTTTTTTGCGGTACGCGGGCCTCTCACTGTTGTGGCCTCTCCCGTTGCGGAGCACAGGCTCCAGACACGCAGGCTCAGCGGCCATGGCTCACGGGCCCAGCTGCTCCGCGGCATGTGGGATCCTCCCGGACCAGGGCACGAACCCATGTGCCCTGCATCGGCAGGCGGACTCCCAACCACTGCGCCACTAGGGAAGCCCTGAGCATCTCTTTATCAACCATTTTGAGACTCTCCATTTCATTAACAAATGAGTATTTCAGACCACCAGTCCTCAAGGTCTTTCAATAACTCTGAAATTCCTATCTTTATAGTCAGTTGTTCCATTATATCTCTGTGAATAAAACCAAGCTGTTAGAATGAACATTGTCATGTACACTTCCATCTTTTATGCCTATCCATTTCCTAGGGTCACCTATGTTTAACACTCATTCATAGTAAACACTTCAATGACAAAAAAATATGTATTTAAAGGAGGAGTACTTTTTGATTGAAGAAAGGGAACTAAAGGTTCTAAACATTAGTATCATATCCACATACTCATAATGAATTATATTACTCTTTATTTCCGGTAGAACTATATATGCGTGAAAAATAAGCATTCAAAGGTATAAGAATGTGTTATTTAGCAGTTACGGGTTTTTTTTGTTGTAAATAGTGTAACTGCATAATTGTTGAATATCGCTTTTAGCATTCAAGTTTCTTCCTCTCTTTTATTTCTTCACTACTGTTCTTTGTACTCTGGAAATGTTAAATATTTAACAATGAAAAGGTAGAAGCTCCTAGACTCCAGTTCTCTAAGAAATAAACATTTGATTGAATTTGCCTAAAAAAAGAAGTCACGTAATTTATAGACCATTTTCTTTCTAACAAAATATCAATGGAATGAACACTAAGAAACATGTTATATATCCAAATTGAAATGTACATGAAGGCTGATAAGACATTTCTTACTGTGAAAGTATTTCTTGCTTTATTTCTTTCTGCACTATAAACTGTTTCTCACAACATCTGGTTGGTCTATAGATCATGGAGATTAAAACTATTTTCATAATAACACTTAGGTGTTACTTGCCATTTTCACTTCTTTGACACTGCACTAATGGTGCAAAAGCAATAGTGGGTGAAAATGATTGTATAAGTTAGGCAATGGCTCTAAATTGTAACAGCAGTCACTTACAGAGAAGATAAAATGCCAACTTTACTTAAGATAAGCTAGTAATATTTATTCATTCAATTAAACAAAATTAAATATATCATTTAAAAATATATATTTTTAAGAAAGTAGTCCTTGCAACAAAATGGGAGGCAAACTGTGGTTATTAAGACTGCAGCAGCAAAAACCAATTTAGTCACACAAACAAGCCTAATGCAGCTTATTTTGCCAGATTAGCATGACCTGGGTCCTTTCTTGCTTATGTGTCTGGAAACCATAAGCCAAAACTTAAACTGTTTCCCAAAACTGATACGAGGTAACCACTAACCAATCCTTATCATTTAAGAAAGCTCTAATATTATAACCAACTTCTGTGAAGGATAAACCGTCACAGCCTCCTCACTATATAAGCTGCTTTATCTCAATACACCCCTGAGCCTCCTTCCATATTTGGTTTGAGGGCTCCTGGTTCGTGAACTGTCTCTTTGGTGCACGCACAATAAGCTTTTACTAATTACTACCTTGGTGATGCATTGGTTTTCTTCTGCTGTGGCTAAACTTTTGACCTGATATGTGCTTACACCTTCTCAGATGAGCTTTGCACTGATCAGAGGAGCAGAGTCCCTTTTGAAGTCATTCATCGTGTCATCCTTTAGGAAAGAAGCACCTCTAGGTAGAGAATAAAGAAATAAGTGAAAAGAACCTCAGCTTGGGGAAACCTTGAATCTTTGGGCCATTGTAATGGGAGGAGACCATGAAAGTGCATCCAGGATAAAGGAATGGGAGGGCTGGTTGCTGGACGCCTGCCTGTAAACTCAGGCCTCCCTTTTTGGGTCTGCATCCTGGCTGCACATAAAATCACTTGGTGGAAGTGGGGTGCTTTAAAAAAATGCTATCACCTCAACAGGCCAGAGTGACGTCATGACTATCTGGGGAGTGGTATCTGAGCACTTCTTAATAACTTCCCCCAAGTGAGTTTAATACAAAGCTAGGGCTGAGAACCAATGGGTTACAAGACTTCTCTCGGAGAGGCTGTGGGTGCATGGCGGATGGGGGGACTTCACAAGGTGCTTATCCGTAGCAGGGTCAGAGAACTGTCATTTGGGGGAATATTTGTTCTTCCTGCTTTTTCCATGTTTCCTTTCTGAGTGCTTCAGCTGTAGCAGTGGTTCCTAATGTGTGGTCTTCAGACCAGCAGCATAAGCATCACCTGGGAGCTTGTTAAAGATGCAAATACTCAAGCCCTACCACGGACCTTCCCAATCAGCAAACCTGGGGATGGGGACTAGTAATCTGTGTTTTAACAAGCCGTCTGGGTGTTTCTGGAAGCTCGCTAAAACTTGAGAATTACTGGCAGAAAGTAAGAGGTTGATACAACTCAGCTAGGTTAAGGGGGGGGTCAAGAGAAGAATTCATTTCTTCAGGGCTTGACCAGAGTTCACAGGTCGATGAAGCCCAGCATAAACTAACAGGTAATGTCAGTGGGACTCTGTGGTGACCTAAATGGGAAGGAAATCCAAAAAAGAGGGGATATGCGTATACATGTAGCTGATTCACTTTGCTTTACAGTAGAAACTAACACAACATTGTAAAGCAACTATATCCCCCCTCCCAAAAAACAATATCAGAGACCAAAGTGAGGGCCCTGGCAGATACGAGTCAGTGAATCGACTTGCTTCCTTTCACATGGAAATATTCTTTCCAATTTGAAATGCTGTGGATCCAGCATGTTTTGATGTTGTACTATTGTTGATATTTCCAACCAAATCTGCTGTATTAAGGAAAAGGTGAGGAATGGGTCAGTAGAAATAGATCTGCTAAGTGTCGGAGGGAAGGAGGGAGAGAGGGGCAGAGACTATATCAGAGGTTATAAGACTAATTTTAGTAAACTAGGAAGTTCAATCATTTCACTCACAGGAGAGTTCCCTGGTTGGTTATGATTAAAAAAAAAAAAAAGACTGCAGCATTTGGCAGACATTTTCTTAGAAATGAACAAAATGAGCATTCCACTTCAAGGAAAACAAATTACAGTATTTATATTAAATTATAAAATTTAAGATTTTAAGAGAAAATTAAAATTTTGGAAAACTTGTACCTGTCACCATGAGCTTGGCAATTTCCTGATTCTTAAAGACTTTTCTAATTAGATCAGTGGTGACATTAACAAAGATATAACTTTCTTTTGAAATTTTTAAGTGGAGAGTGATAACATTTGGAACGACATAATCAGTGAACAAATATTTTCCAAATGACGAGTCCATGATGTTCCGAATCATTTATGGCTAAAATGTTCCTTCAAAGTGCAAACTACACAAATAGATTTTAATATAAGATAGTACTAAAGTTTAGTAATGAGCTTGCATATTCCACATTGCAATTTACTTGGAAGAAATTACCACATGTTGAATTTTGTTTCGTATCATAAAAGGATATCCACTATTATCTAAAAAGACTATTAAAATACTTTCCCTTTTTTAAGTATGTATTTGTGGGAGCCCCACTTTTTTCATATATTTCAATCAAAAGAGCAAATTAAAATTATCTTCTACTCAGCAAGCAATTAAAGATATATACGTAAGTGTAAATCTCTGTTACTTACCTCAGTAGCTTTTTACTGTTTTGGAAATGTAGTCATTTTTCATTTTTATAAGAGATATCAACTTTTGTCAAAATATAATGGGTTTTATATTATTATTAACCTAGTTAATAATTAAATATTTAATGTTTTATTGCTTTATTATTTCAATATGGAGAATATTAATAGATATACCCACATTAAGAAAAAGCTCTTTGAGAATCTCAGTAATATTTAAGAGGAGGCAAAGTGTCAAAGTGTTTTATTTCTTGACCTAAGTATTTGATACACAGAAGTTCACTTTGAGGTAAATAATTGAACTGTACAGTTTTTGTTTTGTCCCCTTTTGTATACATGCAAGCTATGTTACACAATTTAGAAAACTTTAAGAAGAGAAAGTTTGCTAGAGTCTTTTGAAAGACTTTTTTCTTATCATGAAACTTCCTTTCTTATGGTAAATGACTGAAAAAGCAGCCTGGATTGCCATTGATAGCTACCTTATAATAAACCTTGGAATAACTCTGAGTCTCCCAAAAGCAAGGATTTATTAATTCTATTAATGTACCTGTGCATTTTATACTTTAAATACAGAATTTTATGAAATTATGGCTGTAATATTATTTATTCCTTCCTGATGCTTATACTTTATGTACTTAATATTATTTAATTAACTAGAAAATATAGTACAGTATTGAATAAAATTGATAAACACAGTCATTCTTGTTTATTTCTACATTTCCAAAAGAACAGTTTTAAAACGTCACTCTCAACTATGATGTTTGCTGAATTCTTTGGATTAAAGAGTTCCTGTTATATTTAGAAGTCATATATGTAACTTGAGTTTTTTTTTAACTATGCATAGATGTTGAACTTTATTAAATAATTTCCCCACATTTATTGAAATTATTATATGGGTTATTTCCTTTATTTCTTTATTCTGCCACTGTGTTCGATTGTATGACTGATTTTTTAAAATGTTAAATCAATTTTGCTCTCCTGGTTAATTTTTATAACCAATTTGGTAATAAGATATAACTATTTAAATATATTTCTGAGATTATTTTGCTATTTTGTTAAGTATTTTTCAAGTATATTCATGAATGATGACCTATAACTATCCTTTCTTGCAATAGCCTCTTTGAGTTTTACTTTTGAAGTTAACCTGGACTCATAAAATCGATTGGGAAGTGTTCCTTTTCATATTCATGACAAGAGTTTGTGTGAATCTTTTTAAATTAAGCTTATTATTTCAAAATAATTGTAAAGTTACATGGAGTTGTAAGAAATAATACAAAGTGATTCCCACATACCCTTTATGAGTTTACCACAATGGTAACATTTTATGAAACTATACAATATCACAATAAAGACATTGACATTGATACAATAAAGGCAAAACAATTTCATCAATAAAATAATATGTTATCCTTTTATACTCACCCCACATCCCTCCTAACCCCTAGTCCCCATCCCTGAACTCTGGATACTACTAATCTGTTATGTAAATGGAATCATATAAATGTTATATAAATGGAATCATAAATTATGTAGTCAGTGTTTTTCAATCAGCATAATTCTCTGGAGGTTCATTTGGGCTACTGCTTCTATCAATGACTATTCCCTTATATTGTTGAGTAGTATCCCACGGTATAGATATACCACAGCTTGTTTAACCAGTCACCCATTGAACGACATTGGGTAGTTTCAGCTGATATGAATATTTGTGTATAGGATATTGTGTGAACATAATATTTTCCTTTCTCTGGAGTTAATAGCTTAGGAATACAATTTCTGGGTTATATGGTAGTCACATAATTTTACCTACTGTTTTTGCCTTTTTTTAATGAGATAAAATTTACACAAAATAAAATTAACCATGTTAAAATTTAGAGTTCAGTAGCATTAGTGCATTCACAATGTTGTGCAATCATTATTCTATCTCATTCTAAAGCATTTCATCACCCCAAAAGAAGACCCCATACCCATTAAACACTCACTCCCCACCTCTCTTTACCACCAGCCCTGACAACCACTAATCTGCTTTCTGTCTCTATGGATTTAACTATTTTTGATATTTTATATAAATGGAATCATATAGTATGTGACATGCTGTATCTGGTTTCCTTCACTTAGAATAATGTTTTTGAGGTTCATCCATACTTAAGTATGTATCAGACTTCATTCCTTTTGGGGGCTGAATAATATTTCATTGTATAGATAATACTACATTTTGTTTATATATCCATTTGATGATGGATGTTTGGATTGTTTCCACATTTTGGCTATTGTGATTAGTGCTGCTATCAATATCTGTGTACAAATATCTGTTTGAATACCTGTTCTCAATTCTTGTGAGTATATATCCAAGAGTGAAACTGCTGGGTCATATGGAAGTTCTGTGTTTAACTTGTTGAGGAACCACCAAATTGAAATAGTGTTTGTGAGGGTCTTTGGTGTGGGAAGATTTTTTTCTGTCCATTTTAAGTAAGTTCTATGCAAATAATTAGTCTGCCCAAGGTATACCTTTGATGGGTCCTAATCCAATGTAGAGATTTTTAATTGAGCTCATCCATAATTTATAAGCCCCTAGATTTCAATACCTGATGCTTGTAGCTGCATGAAGCTTTCAAAAGTGTTGGTCAGTATCTCCAATTCTATTAATTTGTTAGTAATACAGCTGATTCCTACTGAACTGGTAAAAGCCCAGAAAAGCAGTAGCTCCTATAACCTGAGTAATTTACTAGCTCTCCAACCTCCCCCAAATCCTGGCCTAGTAAATTTTCACTATTCTATTAAATCACTATTCTATTAAATCATAAAAAATGATTTAAAGCAGAGTTTTAAAATATTTTTTTCTGATTCTTCTGACCATTTTAAGTAAGTTCTATGCAAATAGTCTGCCACTAATTAAAGGAATATACAAATACCTATTATTTCATTATTTCATTGCTATAGGCACTAGAGATTCATTCTAAATGAATGCATATGTCAATGACCCACTATCTGTTCTGAAAGGCAAATTTTCCCTTCCATTATACTGTTTTAATACGTTCCCCTGTGCAAAATAAATCATTCATCCCTTCCTTTGATGTTTGGACTTTGCCAGTAACAGTTTATAAACAGTTTGTTATCTGCCCCTCTCACATATCATTTAGCCAATATCCTTATATTTCCTCATGATGAATTCCGAAGATGTTTTTCTTGTTCTTTTGGGAATTCTTAAAATATTTTCCAAATATTTTTGAACATGTGATTCTCTGAAAAAATGTTCTGCATTAAGTAACAAAGTCTGTATGAAGTTGACTACAAAGGCACATGAGAAATTTTTTACAGTGATGGAATTATTCAATATTTTGGCTGTGTTGATATTTACACAAATATATGTGTTTGTCAAAACTCATAGAACTTTACAACAAAGAAAGGTGAATTTTTCTGTACATGAATTTTTTAAAGTGAATCAAAATATAATTTGGAGGGAAAAAGAAGCCTATGGAATTCTCTGCTTGAGAAAATAAAAGCATATATTGGTGTCCATACTAGGCTGTAATCACAGATAAATCATAGCAAAGGTCAAGGAATATGTCTTATAGCACATGTGTTATCCTGGCATTATTTAATGACCCCTAAGACAGTCACCCTGACCTTCTGGATCTGCTCTGCATTGTCCAGTATAGTAATCAACAGCCACATGTGGCTATGTAAATTTAAATTTATTAAAATTAAATAAATTGGGACTTCCCTGGTCATGCAGTGGTTAAGAATCTGCCTGACAATGCAGAGGCCACAACTCCTATCCTTGGTCCAGGAAGATTGCACGTGCTGTGGAGTAACTAAGCCCCCAGGCCACAACCACTGAGCCTGCGCTCTGGAGCCCCCGAGCCACAACTACTGAAGCCTGAGCACCACAACTACTGAAGCCTGAGCACCACAAATACTGAAGCCCACATGCCTAGAACCTGTGCCCCGCAACAAGAGAAGCCACCACACTGAGAAGCCCATGCACCGCAACAACGAGTAACCCCCGCTCACCGCGACTAGAGAAAGCACGCAACAATGAAGACCCAACACAACCAAAAATAAATAAATTAAAATACATAAATAAATAAATTAATTAAAATTTTAGTTTCTCAGTCACACTACCCACATTTCAAGTGTTTAAACAGGCAAAATACCTTCGATGCTACCACATTGGACAGTACAGATATAGAATATTGCCATTATCACAGAGCAGTCTACTAGACAGCTCTGTTCTAAATAGTTACCTAATTACTCTTAAGAGATACCCAAAGAATTGTATTTTCCCAACCTTTCAGCTATTGGAAATATTTGGTTTAAATATATATGCTGTACTAAATATTTTACAAAATTTATATGAAATGTGTGATTACTATAAACAATATGTTATAATCTGGACATTAGTTAGAATATAATTCAATAAAGTAGTTGATTCTTTAAAAACATTAAAAATAATATAACAGTTAGGTATATACAAATATATATACACAGCTCAATGTAGTTCTCAATGTAAAATATGTCATCAAGCATGACATGAACTTAGTACCTTAAGAATACCAAAGGATGGGTTTTGATCATAAGAATGCAGATGAATCAGTTTTTAGGTCATAAAATAAGGGACATCTTGGAAGAACTTGAGGCTAAAGAATGTGTGAAATTTCATAAGTAGATAAAATAGAATCCATAAAAAATTATAAAATGTCATAATGTAAAAAATTCTAAGTGAAAAAGGAGATGGAGACCCAGAGAACTGTATGCTTTCCAGATAGACTAATACATTGATTAATCAAGTTTAAATACATAGAATATTTAAATATATAGAATCCATTTTAGGGAAAAAGTAGAGATAATATTAGAAAGACAGATACAATTATATCTGTGAGTCTTTGATAAGAAATAATCTCTTTTAACAAATATAATTTGCTTCACAGTGGTAATATACAGTTTGGGGCAAGACTGATTCAGTTAAGATGGTGTGTTAAGAGTATGCATACAATATCCTAATGATAATACGCTAGGGTCTAGTCTGAAAATAAAGTGAGTACTTAGAAAATTGGAACTATGTGGATGAGGCACAAAAATAATGTTTTGACAATAGACATGGACAGGTATGAATAGATGGGAGAAACAGCAACACGATTTCATATGTTATCTACCATCACCAACCTGATCATCTTTTCCAAAGGACACAAAAAGAGAGGATGTGTTTATTAGTGAATGAGTTTCCTTCTTAAAGAGACAAATGATCAAATGAGAAAAAATATATTGTTATAAATAATATTGATCTTTGAAATTTATTGCAATTGCATTTCTATCTATAATGAAAATGTTTTTAAAACTCTCAACTAAAAGTGGAAGAAAATTAAATCCCACCTAATAGTGGCTAATATTTATAGATTGCTAATTACTTGAGTTATAACCTTTTTACACCTATGTTTTTTGTTTTAGTGTGTGTGTGTGTGTGTGTGCGGTACACGGGCCTCTCACTGTTGTGGCCTCTCCCTTTGCGGAGCACAGGCTCCGGATGCGCAGGCTCAGTGGCCATGGCTCACGGGCCTAGCCGCTCCACGGCATGTGGGATCTTCCCAGACCGGGGCACGAACCCATGTCCCCTGCATCGGCAGGCAGAGTCTCAACCACTGTGCCACCAGGGAAGCCCACACCTATGTTTTTAGGTCATTGTTATAGCCACACTTTTAGGTAAGATCTATTGCTATTGATATTTTAAGGATAAAGGCATTTAGATTAAGACAGGATAAATAATTTTTTTTAAAAAGCAACCAAGTGTCAGAGTTTATTGGAAACATGTTTGATGTCTAATCTGAAGTTCTATACTGTTACATTTTATGCTTCTTCTGGTTTCCTTTAGATTCTTTAGATTATTCTGACCTCATATAGGCTTCTTTATTGATTGCAGAAAACATTATTTCACTTCTGATAATTATATGTTCAAAAATATGTTGGGGGGCTTCCCTGGTGGCGCAGTGGTTGAGAGTCCGCCTGCCGATGCAGGGGACACAGTTTCGTGCTCCGGTCTGGGAAGATCCCACATGACGTGGAACGGCTGGGCCCGTGAGCCATGGCCGCTGAGCCTGTGTGTCCGGAGCCTGTGCTCCACAATGGGAGAGGCCACAACAGTGATAGGACCGCGTACCACACACACACAAAAAATGTTGGAAAAAATTTAAAAGCTTGTAAGAGGAAACATTAAAAGTTATTTTTTTACAAAAATTATGTAAGGTTTTGTAAATTGGGATAAGGGGTTTAAAAAATAGTAAGTGTAGTGAGAGAACTAACGCAATCTGTTATTTATGAGAGAGAGATCTGACATACATTTTCTAATGAAGAGAAAGTGTGCTCTGTAGAGTATGGATTACAGTGAAAGAGTAGTGTCATTGGGGTGAACAATTGTAAAATTATTGTACAGAGAAAGGGAGAGCTGTTTTTAGAGTGGGAATTGCTTTAAAGAAAGAATATTGGAAATAACAGAAATGGATTGCAGTTAATGGTTTGGAAAAGACAACACTTGAGAATACTTAGTGATAGATAGGAGGAAGGGATTAAAAAAAGTGAAATCAAAGGTAATACAATACCTTTAATTGAAAAAAATAAATATATCATCATATATTTAATGCCATTATTTAATTATTTGTTATATTTTATTATAAATAAAATATTAAAATTATTTTTACAAATTATTAAAAAGTAGTAAGCTTACCACAGTATTTGACATTTAACATTGAGCTCTTTCCAACTGTGTCACTAGATTATTGTAAATGAAATGTTTCAGTTAATTGTACCTGTGGATATTATAGTTTTAGATCCAGAAAAAAAGCTTTGTTCCAGAAACTGAAACTTATTAATAAAATACTAAATACTTCTTTAGGATTGACAAGAATGAAATTCTCTCATTAAGTCTCTCATTTGTATTTATCATTTCACATGATTTTCATCAGAGTTTTAACCCTTCCGACTAATTCTTCAGTTTAGATAATGTAAATCAACTCAAAGTATTTTTATAAACTTTTAATAAATTTCTTAAATAAATTTTTTACATTTATGCACTTCTGATTTTCAGTGGTCTTATTAGTCAAGGAAATTAACAACATTGATTTTATTCTCATGCTTTTCTTAATTTATTTATGCTAACTCCACATTTTTTAATAAATATTAAAATTCATGACACCTTAAAAATTTTGTCTATCTGTAGTGATTCATTTATGCTTAAATCATCTAAAGGTTTAAGCAAGTATATTAAAAGTAATTTTAATAGTAGTAAAATATTTTGGATGAATATGTTTATCCTGTGTTTGAAACACTATAATAGTCGTTACAAAGAGATTCCATGGTATAAATACATTCAGACGATATTCAAAGAGCAGTTTATGAAACTAAGTGAGGGTGAAAAAAAAAGAAAGAGAGATGGTTTCTATCTTCTCATTAAAATATTTGTGTATTAAATGATCATTAAAACATAATTTCTATCTCAAAAATCTACGTTGCTTATGTAGGCAATGATGGATTAAATTATTCTAAATATGCACAAATATTCACAGCTTTCCTATCTGTCCTTTTGTATAATGGATACGAAAGTTTATTTGCTAAATTACAAAGTGCTATTTAAATGTAAGATCTTATTATAAAAATGTTATTTTAAAGTAACAAGTAAAAGTGCTTTCTGTATACTTTAAAATAAGTATCACAATTTTCTTTATTCCTTTTCAGATCTTGATATTAACCCAGACCATCATCAAATATTCCACTTAACTACAAGGAGTTCACTAAGTAAGTTAGTAAATTTTGTATTAATATAGCATGGCTGTCATGTGACCTAGATTATTTAAATGTGTTTGGCTCTCTTCTATCTTGGATTTAAATGTTTGATTAATACGTTCTAAAATCAATTAATATTTTCTACTTCTTTTCTCTACTTTCTCTTTTCATTAAGAAGCTTAAACTGACAAAGTGAAAAAGTGTTGATTTCTGTTCCCTTCTCTTTCTTCTTTGATATTTCCTGACAGTTTCACTGGAGATATTTTAATAATCACTCAAGCAGATGAGTGCCACATTATCATTATTTGATTTTATAGCCAAATAATCAATTAAGATTTCTTGAGACAGATGCAAATACATAGAAATAAAACATACAAATGAGAGTTACTAAATATGGCTTTTTAAAGTACTATGTAGAGGGCTTCCCTGGTGGCGCAGTGGTTGAGAGTCCGCCTGCCGATGCAGGGGACAAGGGTTCATGCCCCAGTCTGGGAAGATCCCACATGCTGTGAAGCGGCTAGGCCCGTGAGCCATTGCCGCTGAGCCTGTGCGTCCGGAGCCTGTGCTCTGCAACGGGAGAGGCCACAACAGTGAGAGGCCCACGTACCGCAAAAAAAAAAAAAAAAAAAGTACTATGTAGAAACTTGATTAAACATCTAATATCTATATATTTTATAAACATCTATAAGTAAATACTAATATTGACATGTATATTATAATAGTAATGTAAATACACATGTAACTCAACCTATTAAAGGCCTTCAGAACTCATTAATCCATAACTATTCACTGAACTATATTCCAGGCACTACTCTTTGTAGTGGAGATAGGAGAGGAAAGAAGTTCTAATGCCTGCCTCCAAGCAGTTCACACACTTAGAAGGACTCAGACATCTAACAAACAGACATATATTCATGCTGTAGGAGAACACAAACTGAGCACCTCACCAGGGCTTTGTGAATGAGGTCTCTTCCTAGAGAAAGGAGTACCTAAATTGATGGCTGACGTCTGAACAGGACTTAGGGGAAGAATTAGCAGAGAATTCTAGCCAGGAGGAAGAGTGCCTTCCAGTACTATAGATCAGAGGCCAAGGGCTATTGGGAAAACATAAGGAGCTCTAAGTGTTATGTTACAAGAGGAAAGGGCCATGGGGTAAAGCTTTAGAGGTTATCAGAGGCCAGGTCAAATAGGCCTTGTTAAGACATTTGGATATGACCTTAGGTCAATGGGAAGAGACTGGAGATCTTTATGAGGTGCACACATGCTCAGATTTGCATTGGTGTAAATGTAATGTAATTCCAGGTTTATGGATTATAGGTCAATAAGATCAGGTGTTAGGCAGCTTTAGTAAAACAAGACATGATGGCCTTGGCTTGAGTAATAATGTGAAGAATGAAACAGTCTGTATAGATAGGTAGAGAGCAACACAAATAAGACCAGGAAAAGATTTCCTTGGCTAAGAAGTGAGTGATATCTAGTAACTATGATTGCCAGAAAGTTTTCCAAGGAGGATTTTCCTTTTAACACTTTGAGTTATGTGGTTATACAAATATATACACATTACTCAATGCACAAAAAAATAACGTTTTTTTCATCATGTATAAACTCATAAAATTTACAGAATTTACTGATGTCCACTGTCGCCACCACCCTGAGGAAATTTGTTTATTATTCATCACAAAATAATCTTTACCATTGTTTGTTAGCTGTTGTGTAAATTTTAAAAATGCTGAAATATTTTTTTTAAAAAAAACAATATTCTAATTTTGTGTACATGTTAGGCCTTATTTTAATGATATAATCTTGCTAGGAAAGAATATGTTTCATAGACCTCTTTGAAATCATTTCCTAAAGTCTACCTTCACCACATAATCATATCCCTGTTTTTATAATGGCTTTTGTTGGTATAAATAGACATGCAGAAATTGAATTCCAGTCAGTGATGATAAGCTAACCATACATGGTTCAACTAATTTTTGTTACTAAGCAAATTGAATGAGGTATTGTCTTATTCTTGCTTAAGGCTGAAAGCTTTTATATTACATGTGTACATTAGTGAACCATTATACCCTGAGAAATTATTGGCTATGTTTTTTCAAAAAGTGGCTGCAACTTTGACTACATTTTATTAAATATCATTTTATGAAATGAATTAAGGGCCACTGTTACTTCCATTTTTAACAAAGTTCTCTTCTTACTCTATTCTTAAAAAAGTCTAAATGAAAAACAAGTCTAAAGTTAATTGCAGTCACCTATCACTTTCCTTTGCAGATTGCAAATAACTCTTACAAGATCATTTAACAATACAGATCACTATTTATTAGTAGGGGAAAGCAGCTACATTAAGTGAGAAGGGAATCCCCCTCCCCACCAAGCTATCCTCTATACCTGACACTCTTCCTCCTTCCTTGTGGCATTTTAATCTCATGATTTTTCTATAATGATATTTTACATTCCTACAAGATAAGAATAACCTTCATATTTAGAAAACCTCTTCACTCCCTAAAAATTATAATATCAGACAATCCAAAGACAAACCTACAGTTTCAGTTTTTTTTGAAAATATAAGGAGAGAATATGTTTTCTATTGTTTCTTAACCATGCGATATAATATGTATATCCCCAAAGCAGGTGTGTCATGTAAGAAGTTTGCATTCAGAATCATTTGATAATAAAAATCATGTAGATTTTAGTTGTTTTAAGGTGATATATTGAGTTATTTAAATAAAAGTAAAAGAATTTCTGTATGGAATTTTTGAGTGACTTGGCACATGCTACTTGATATATGTTACTGCTTCAGCCATTGACTTCCCATATATCACTGTGGGAAGGTTGAACTCAGTTGTGTATATTTACATTTGTATCATTTATTAACAAATACTTCTTCTGGAAAGACCTGGTCTCTAAGCTTACAAAATTTCTCTAAAGAGAAAAGGAGTCTGGAAAGTAAACATACTGTCCCTTGAAATTTCATGGAATAGTCATACCTCTTATTCAGTGCCACATTCTTGAAGCATGTTGAAGAAAATTAGAGCAAAAAGATTTGGCAGCCTTGGGCAACCAGTCACTAGGACTATTTTCAATACCAGCAAAGAAGCTATTCTAACAATTACCACCTCCTTCACTATCCTCAACTACATAATTTATTCTTATGGTATGCTCAGTGCACCATCCTGACTGAGAATAGGAAGTTTGTGATCAGTGGGAAGCCCATTTCTATTTTCCAGGAGTGCAGTTCTCACTTACAGCATGGAATAAAAATGTCATTATCTGTTCCCATTTTGTTGATATTTCCATGTTTGTGATGGAAGTGAACTATGAAAGTATCTTACTCTTTCAAGATTGTCAACAATATTTCCCACACCAACAACTTTTCACTTCCTTTAGACAAGAATATCCAAGCAACTTCACCATCATCACCATAGTGTATGTACAACTACTATCCAAAAGAAAGTGGATGGCCATTCTGGCAGACTGTGCTGTGATGGTTGTTGTGCTACCCAGAATATTATTCCTGCATTCAAAGACACTGTCAAGTCTTCAGGCAAATGAGAAATTCACTGACATGGCCTTTTGTGTACCAATCCCAGACACAGTTTTTTTTGTGTGTGTGTGTTTTTTTTTTTTTTTTTGCGATATGCGGGCCTCTCACCGCTGTGGCCCCTCCTGCTGTGGAGCACAGGCTCCGGATGTGCAGGCCCGGCGGCCACGGCTCACGGGCCAAGCCGCTCCGCGGCATGCGGGATCTTCCCAGACCGGGGCACGAACCCGTGTCCCCTGCATCAGCAGGCGGACTCTCAACCACTGCGCCACCAGGGAAGCCCCCAGACACAGTTTTTGAAGATCTGTTTTATAGTCTTAAAAATGTTGCCAAAGTACTTTTATGTCAATAGGATGGAGAAGGAAACATTGGATGGACCGTTGAGGGATAGCAAGGGTTACACTGAGATGACATTGTCTCCTGTGAATTAATAGTGAAATCCACTATGTCTGGAGTGAAAATCATTTTGGCTACAGCAGTAGTGGGTGTAAACCTCATTGTCTACATTATCAGTCCCCAAAAAAGTTTGAAAGGAAAAAGTGGCACTCAGATGACAAGGAGACACTGTTCCAACTCTTTTTTCATGACATTGAGAATTTTTCATCTTCCAGTGATCCTACCCCAGATCCTATTAAGTGAAAGAAAAGCAGTCAGAATCCTTTCCCTCATATACTATATATGTAAGAACTATAGACAATATTGTATCTATAAGGGGAAATATGTGTGCATGTGCAAACACACACACATACACACACACAAAAACATATAACTATGAAATATCTATAATCATTTCAAAGGCAAAATATAGAAAGACCAGAAAGAAGGAAAAAAAATTGGATGGAAGATGTTCTATGGATAGTCTCTCTAGGAAGAGATATTCAATCTAATCTCCAAAAGTTGAGTCAAATGAGGTATTAAGACATATGTATAAAAACACAGAGATGGCTAAAAACTTGGTAAGTGTAATTAATAAAAGACCACTGAATTGCAGTGTAGTGAGAAGAAAATAATTAGATAACTACTTAAAATGGAGTTAGAGGAAAATGAGTTAGAGCAAAGAGGCAGTGTCTTTATCAAGGCACTGTAAGCCATGATAAAGAATTATTAGAATTATTACTTCATCCTAAGACAATGGAGAGCCATTGCATAGTTTGATCAAAATTGCATAATAATATATATATATATATATACACACATATACATATATATACACATATATACACATATACATCTATGTATTTGTATGTGTGTATGCATGCTTATATAAAGCATTATCTGCTATGCAGGAACTATACTGGGGACAGATGAAATTGGTGGTATTAGTCTGCTGTAGGAAAAATGGGGTGTGAGAGGATGGTCATGTTCCAGGTCTAGGTGAGTCCCCGGGACAAGCCGCCAAGTGAATATCCTTGACTCCACACAGGAAAGAGTTCAAGAGCGAGACATAGTAAAGTGAAAGCAGGTTTATTTAGAGAGATACACGTTCCATAGACAGTGTGCGCGCTGTCTCAGAAGGTGAGAGAGGTGGCCCCAGGGCTTGGGGTCATGTCGGGAAGTGAGAATGGCCAAGGTGAGGTGTGGGGTGGTTAGTTTTTATGGGCTGGGTAATTTCATAGACTAATGAGTGGGAGGAATATTCTAATTATCTTGGAGAAGGGGATTTCCAGGAATTGCAGCATCACCCACATTTGTCCTTTTATGGTCAGCCTCGGAACTGTCATGGCACCTGTGGGTGTGCCACTTAGCATGCTAATACATTACAATGAGTGCATAATGAGTCTCAGGGTCTACTGGAAGTCGAATCTTCCACCATCTTGGGCCTAGCAGGTTCTAACCGGTTTTTGTGGTTTCCTGTTCTTCTTAATGGTTGTGTCATTCTTTTAATTGTTGCGCCCTGCCCCCTTCCTTCCTGTCTCAAAATGATACCTTACACATTTGTAACAAATCAGTACTAAGCGATAGTGCCCCATTAAATAAAATATTTTCATTTATATTGACCTAGACCTCCTCTATTCATTTTTAAATGTATGATAATCAGCTTTGGAAGTTAAATCAGTAAGGGTTTCTTATGCAAGCAAGGGTTGAATTAGATGCTAACAATAGTGAGCTTCATCAGAGTAGCATCTTGGCAGCACAAGGCAAATCTCAGTTGTAACTAGAAAACAAAAGGAAAACAATGTTGAACAGCATTACAGGTAACTGAACTTTATCATTCTAGTTAACAACAATAATACATTTAAACATTAAACTGGTCTTCTTAAAAATCTCAACCATGAATTATATTATTCTTGACAGTATAATAAGAAGTTTTGCTTTTTCACTAATTACACCTTCTGTGAAAAAGAGAAGTTAGTGATCTGTTGAATTTGAAATGATAAAAAAACAAAGGCCGAAATCTAGGCCATAATACTTTTAATAGAAACTGCATAACTGTGCATCACTTTTCTTTAGAAAGGTTTTACAGGAAAAGAATTAGTCTTGGAAATGTTAGATGAGATTTGGTCATGGTCTTCCATTTCTATCTGCTGGTTTTCTTTGTATTTTTATCTTTTCTCTTTGTTAGTTTGAATAAGGGCAAGCTTAATTCTTTTCCCATGAAGGATTCGGCCTTATCAAATAACTGAAATAACATAAGTAGCCTTGCAGAGAAAAATAACTTGATCCAACTAAATGTGAATTTGTTTATATGTATTTTTGCTCAACTTAGCACAATTTAATAATTATGAGCACCAAATGTCAGTCACTCTAAAAGTATTCACGTTTAGATGTTATTTGATAAGTCTCCAAGAGTTGATCTGTGAATACTAAAATAAAATACCTATTACAAATAACCAAGCTGTGTGTATCAAAACAAATGATTAGGTAATTCTGTCCAATTAAAAAGCCATCAAAGATTTATTGAATTTTGAGATGAAAGTAAGTTTTTGTAGACACAATGAATCACTTTGGGAGAAGAAAAATTTTATATCAGAGGTTATATAAACTAAGGGAAAGATCTCTACGAGCAATTGACAGCTAACTTAACAGGTGTGTTCACATCAGTAGTCACATATCTTCCCCTACTTACCTACACTTAAAAAAAAAAAAAGAGGTCTCAACTGAACAACAACAGCAAATATAGCATATAATCATATAATCTTAGATCTGGAAGTTTCCCTACCTTAGATGTCAGTCTCTGTTTCCTTCCAAAGTTAGGATTCATGTACTTTAATTCCTGTTAGATGTTTCCTCAGTCACCATTAATAAGAAAAAATATCTCAAATTAGAGAGGACACTATAGTGGAATCTCTAGCATAAATTATGTCCCTCCCAAAATATATGTGTTTACTGAATTAGTCTTAGTACTAAAAGTAGGCATGATCCTGGTAAGTTCATCTACTGTAGTTAAAGAAATTTATGGGACCAAACTGTGGACAATTAGACATAAAGTGCTATACGTTAGAAATATATATCCCCAATTGCTAGTGACAGCTATTCACTGATCATGAGGATAAGGCTTAGAATGATGCAGACATGGAGGACCAAAAATTTTTTTTTTAAAAAGCAGTTATAAAAAAGTTTTATCCTTGAATCCATAAATGAATGACACATCTTAACCAATCCTGAAACCCAATTTACCTCTAGATGTTCTGTTATGCGAATGAATATATTTGGTTATGGTTTAAGAGAATTTGAGTTAAATTATGTGTTTCAGTAACTGCAGCTGAAAAATGCCAAATGGTAACGCAAGCCACTCTCCGTATCTTTGGCCCTTCTTTATATGCTTATCAGAGTGTTGAATTTCCTCTGAATAGTGGCACCTATAACTGTCTACAATACATAAGAAATGGTCAAATTATTCCAGAGTATGGACTTGTTTTTGTCACTTGATTGGGAAACCAAGCATGAAGTGGGATAGACACAGAAAGGTGACATACAGATCCCCATCAGGGAAGGATCTGCTGTGCACCTGCAGGGAGTGTGGTCAGCAGACAGCCTCCAGCAGTCAGTTTCTTGATTATCTGTTTCAGCAGTAGAGAGCCACTTCACCCAATGTCGCACCCTTCCCAAGATGGCCTGAACCTGTTGACTGAGCAAAGTGGGGCTAAAAAGGGCTTGTCATTTCAGTCTAACACAGAATAAGTCTGAAAGGCAACATTTGTTTTAGTGTGTTTTAGTGTGTCACACTGGATTGGCTGAAGCTTTGCTGGGCCTTTATCATAGTTAAAATTCTATCACAGGCCTATCCTGCTTTTTCCACCTTACTTTCATTGTTGTTCATCCTTAATATATGGTACATCTTGTGACCCAAACTCTATCTCTGGGTCTGTTTCTGTAAAACTCAACCAACCTGCAACATTAACTTATCCTAGCCATTTTTAGCATGTTTCCAACCTTAATGGCACATATTAAGGATTTTAGGGAGTAAAATTTATCAAGTATTTTACTTGAAATGTAATCAAGACATATACCAATCTTATGCATATCACCATCATAACATTTGCTGAATTTGCTAGTATTTTCTATTTATTTCTTCAACTTCTCCATTAGGATATAAGCAACATGTGCACAAGGATATTTCTTTTATTTCTGTGTGCATGGTGATTGTGATGGTTAATATTATGTGCCAAGTGGCTGGGCCCAGATATTTGGCCAAACATTAGTCTAGATATTTCTGTGAGGGTGTTTTTGGATGAGATTAACATTTAAATCAGTGGACTTTGCCAAAACATATTGCCTTCCATAGTGTGAGTGGGCCTCATGCAATCAGTTGAAGGTCTGAATGAACAGGAAGACTGACCTCACCTGAGCAAGAGAGAATTCATCAGACTGCTTTTCTACTTCATCTGCATCTGACTCTTTCTGGTTTTGCACCAGATGGACATCAGACTCAAACTGAAACACTGGCTCTCCTATGTCTCCAACCTGTCAGTGTTCAGACTGGACCTGCAGGCTTGGCTTTCCTTTGTCTTCAGCTTTCCAGTCCACACTGAAAATTTTGGATGTGCCAGCTGCCATAATGACATGAGTCAACTATTTTATGTATAAATAATAATATCATATATACATGATATCATAAATGTAAGATATGTGTATTTACATATATATATATATATATATATATATATATATATATATACACACACACATACACACATTCTATTGGTTCTGTTTTTCTGGAGAACACTGACTAATACAGTCCCTGAGTTATAATTGATTCTTAATAAATATTTACATTTGAAAGCAATCAAGAATTTATGATAAAAGATAAATTCCTGGAGAAAAATGGCTAGCACAGTAAACTCAATAAATGTCAATTATTCATATCAGTTAATTATTGCATAAGATTAAAATGGTGATAAAATTGAAAGTAAGATATAGCAGGTATTTTTTTCCATTTAATTGAAGGGATATATCTTCTGATAAAGCATGGATATTTAAAAAGAGACTGCGCCATAAAATTTAAAAAGACTATTCACAGCTAATGCCATTAGATAATGCCATTAGTTAAAAATTTTCCAAAACTGATGAAACAATTGAAATTTCTAATAGATAGTAAGCATATAAAGTAGAATTAATAAAAAGAAGTCTATAGCTACATAGGTTATGGTGACACTTCAGACATTTCAGCTGACCCTTCAGCTAAATTATTATTCACAATTGAGGAAAATAAAAATATTTTTCAAAGAAATTTTTAAAAATTCATAAAAAGACTGATGATCCTCAAAAAATGAGATTTGAAGTTATATACTTCAGTTGGAATAAAGGCTAGGATGAATGATCAAAGAAATGGATATAATTGTGAGTAAATATAAGCTCATTATCACTGTAACAAAGAATAATGTCTAATCTATAGGTTAAAAGTAATAATTCAAGATAGAGCTGCAATAAATGTAGTGTGAAGTAAGAATAATGAGTGAAGTGATTAGAAATAGAGTTGTCTAGTGTCTTTGTATTTCTCAGATAAATGGCAGCAGCATGATTAGTTTGGGACTCTCTTATGGTAAATATGCATGAAAAATTTTAAGGAATCCAATAAAAGAATAGAGTAGTACTAAAATATGTTGCCTCCAAATCAGCAGAGGAAAGAAATTGAAATGAGGAAAAGAAATCAATTCAGGGAATATTAAAAGGAATAAAGAAAAATATGGAAAAATATAAAGTAGAGAATACTATGTTAAAATTAAGTCAAAACACTGCAATAATTAAAATAACTTTAAGTAGATTGAACTTTCTAATTAACAAATTTTGTCAGATTGGATTAAAAACGTAAGGTAGATAGATAGTGGGAAGCAGCCACATAGCACAGGGAGATCAGCTCAGTGCTTTGTGACAGCCTGGAGGGATGGGATGGGGAGGGTGGGAGGGAGGGAGATGCAGGAAGGAAGGGATGTGGGAACAGATGTATATGTATGACTGATTCACTTTGTTATAAAGCAGAAACTAATAAAAAATAAAATAAAATTAAATTAAATTTAAAAAAATACACCTATATGCTCTTTTTAGAAAAACTATGTAATATAAAACATCTAAAATAAAAATATCTAAAACCTATCTAAAATAAGACATTTTTAGGAAAAATATCTTAAAATAACTAAAATAAAATGAAAAAATCTCAAAGAAAAATACATAAAATAAATATCTAAAATATAAAAACAAATATCTTGTATAAAATCTTTTGTAGAAGACAGTATAGAAAAGACAAAAAAAAAAAGTCAGACAAATGCCAAGCAAATGAAACATGGGATAGGTATATTGATATCGTACAAAAAAATGTCTCACCAGTAATAGACAACAATTTTAAACTTGATGCACCCTATAAATTGGTCTCAAAATATGTAAAACCAATCTACATCATCCTAGAAGAGTGAAATAGATCACTCAGTTATGAAAAGTTATAGTAATAATATATGAGACTTGAACAATTAAAGTGACCAATTAATAGACAAATGCATAGATACATACAATTCTCAAGTACACATGGATCTTTTACAAAAATTGGACATTCACAAGGTCATAGAACAATTTAAATTTCCCAGGATCAGATGAAAATTCTTGTTTCTATCTAAGTAGTAAGAAAATAGCAGACTTACCTCAAAAAGATGCTAAGAACAGAAACAAATGGTACTAAAAGCCAAAAAAACAATGCACTGAAGATGGCAGGCCACATATATTGAGAGAGACAGTAGCCATTTAAGCGATGAACCAATTCTAGAACTGCCCTGGTTTTGACCTTCTTGTTATATTAGATCATAAATGCCTTTATTATTTAACAACCTTTGTAGGTAATTATTATATTTGCAGCTCTAAACAAGTTTTCTACTTTGTCTACCTATAAAACATTGTTTGATAATACCTACATTGGCAATGTTGAGGAAAAAACATTTTCTTTCATACTGACAGACACATACATTTTCACAGACATTTAGAGAAACAAGCTAGATAATTAAAATATGAAGTTAGGGCTTCCCTGGTGGTGCAGTGGTTGAGAGTCCTCCTGCCGATGCAGGGGACATGGGTTCGTGCCCCGGTCCAGGAAGATCCCACATGCCGCAGAGCGGCTAGGCCCGTGAGCCATGGCCTATGAGCCTGCGCGTCCGGAGCCTGTACTCCACAACGGGAGAGGCCACAACAGTGAGAGGCCCGCGTACTGCAAAAAAAAAAAAAAAAAAAAGAAGTTAAATATCTTTATATACACTTAGTTATTTGTAATTCTTCTATAAATTCTTTCTTTAAATTCTAGAAATTGTTTTCTATAAATTACTACTCATTGTCATTCTCTACTGCCGGTTGCCATAAGGAAAATTTTTCCCTAAATTCTTTTCTCTTCTCTCTATACCTCATTCCACCTCAGGAAAAAGAAATAAACACATGAGATTGGTGTTTTTTGGAGGACAAAACTGGGCACATGCAGCTCAGCACCTTTCTTTCCTTCTCTCTTGGATAGCAGCCTGTATGTAGACTGAGACTTCTACTTCTCTGTGCATCAGACTGGGAATGGCAGATGTGTTAGTTTTAGATGAAAAGTTACATTTAAACAAATAATCAGATCTTGTGAGAAAAAATACATTCAAAGAAAATAAAAGTTATGGAATTTGGGGCAGTGAATTTTAAGCGGAAACTGAAACGTTTGGCATGGCTACAGTGAATGGGTTTATTCTCCAATGGTGTTTTTAAAATGAGCATCAAGCAACTTCTTGAATTTAGTGACTTGCAATGTCTTTTTTTGTGTAGCAGGGCTGGTTTTACAGATGTGTTGCTGACTGTTAATGGCTGAGACCTGGACAATATTGATAGATAATTCTCTTGCACTTATGCACATCTCTTGACAATATTTGTTCCAGAAAATCTGTTTAAAGATGTTTATATAACAAATAGCTTTGGACTATAAAGATAGCTTCTTCCTTTGGGACAGAGCAAATTTATTTGCTTTTCAGGATACTAAAGACAATGTCTCCCTCTGGGGCAAAGATGGAGTACAGTTGCTCCCAGTCTTCTTCTAAGGTTGAGTGTGTTGTAAGCTTGGGGATCCTCAGCTGTGACACAAATCTACTTTGTGCAGCACCCACCAGGACCATTTCTCATTTCTCATCCTCCCATGGAAGGACGAAGTAATGCAAACAGGGAGCTCATACTGAATGTGCCACAAGTAACTAAGTCCTTTTTCTCTGAACCAGGACTCTTATTTCTTCTGCCAGCTTGCATTAAACTGTGGTAGGTTAATTTGCTAGCTTGCAGGTAACATCTCAGACCCTTCTCAGTTCTTAAGGAAAAAAGCATTGTCTTAAATCATATGCTATTGTTTTTTAACATCTTTATTGGAGTATTATTGCTTTACAATGTTGTGTTAGTTTCTGCTATATAACAAAGTGAATCAGCTATATGCATACATATATCCCCATATCCCCTCCCTCTTGCATCTCCCTCCCACCCTCCCTATCCCACCCTTCTAGGTGGTCACAAAGCACCGAGCTAATTTCTCTGTGCTATGCAGCTGCTTCTTACTAGCTATGTATTTACATTTGGTAGTGTGCATATGTCAATGCTACTGTCTCACTAAGTCCCAGCTTACCCTTCCCCATCCCAGTGTCCTCAAATCCATTCTCTACATCTGCATCTTTATTCCTGTCCTGCCCCTAGGTTGATTAGAACCATTTTTTTTTTTAGATTCCACATATATGTGTTAGCAAATGGTATTTGTTTTTCTCTTTCTGACTTACTTCACTCTGTATGACAGACTCTAGGTCCATTCACCTCACTACAAATAACACAGTTTCGTTTCTTTTTATGGCTGAATAATATTCTGTTGTATATATGTGTCACATCTTCTTTATCCATTAATCTGTCGATGGACACTTAGGTTGCTTCCTTGTCCTGGCTATTGTAAATAGCACTGCAATGAACATTGTGGTACATGACTCTTTTTGAATTATGGTTTTCTCAAGGTATATGCCCAGTACTGGGATTGCTGGGTCATATGGTAGTTCTATTTTTAGTTTTCTAAGGAACCTCCATACTATTCTCCATAGTGGCTATATCAATTTACATTCCCACCAACAGTGTAAGAGGGTTCTCTTTTCTCCACACCCTTTCCAGCATTTATTGTTTGAAGATTTTTTGATGATGGCCATTCTGACTGGTGTGAGGTGATACCTCATTGCAGTTTTGATTTGCATTTCTCTAGTGATTACTGATATTGAGCATCCTTTCATGTGTTTGTTGGTAATATGCATTTCTTCTTTGGAGAAGTGTCTATTTAGTTCTTCTGCCCATTTTCATACTGGGTTTGATTTTTTGATATTGAGCTGCATGAGCTTCTTGAATATTTTGGAGATCAATCCTCTGTCAGTTTCTTCATTTGAAAACATTTTCTCCCATTCTGTGGGTTGTCTTTCCATCTTGTTTGTGGTTTCCTTTGCTTTACAAAAGCTTGTAAGTTTCATTAGGTCCCATTTGTTTATTTTTGTTTTTATTTCCATTTCTCTAGGAGGTGGGTCAAAAAGGATCTTGCTGTGATTTATGTCACAGAGTGTTCTATGTTTTCCTCTAAGAGCTTTATACTGCCTACCCTTACAATTAGGTCTTTAATACATTTTGAGTTTATTTTGGTGTATGGTGTTAGGAAGTGTTCTAATTTCCTTCTTTTACATGTACCTGTCCAGTTTTTCCAGCATCACTTATTGAAGATGCTGTGTTTTCTCCATTGTATATTCTTGCCTCCTTTATCAAAGATAAGGTGATCATATGTGCATGGGTTTATCTCTGGGCTTTCTCTCTTGTTTCACTGATCTATCTTTCTGTTTTTGTGCCAGTACCATACTGTCTTGATTACTGTAGCTTTGTAGTATACTCTGAAGTCAGGGAACCTGATTCCTCCAGCTCTGTTTTTCTTTCTCAAGATTGCTTTGGCTATTC